>NC_042295.1:1057040-1141038 GCF_901000725.2 Takifugu rubripes | reverse complement strand
AAGTTCGGCTGGAAAGAAAAGACTGGAATCCGTCCTTCCGGAGGGGTCACTTCAGGTCACAAACACCTTCGCTTTGCATGGAAAGGTGCGAATCCCGACGCCGCCCCGGCGGGCCGCGCCACGCGGCCGGGTCAGCAGCCAAGTCGGGCGACAGACGCAGGTCGGGGGCTATTTATACACGAAGGGCACAGACGGTGACGCAGCGCCGCTCGCTACCTTTGTGTGCACGTGATTGCTATTTCATGTTGCGCCGGGAACTTTGTTAGCATCTGTGTGTGTGATGTCAGCGTACGCCTGTTCTTCCCCGGACATCTTGGAAGTTTACGGCACGCCGCGGCAGACGGGAGCTCGGGCCGCCTGGCAGGCCGTGCTGCGGATTGAGGTCACGGGAATGACAGGGTGGCATCGGCGCGGCCCCCGCCTCTCCCAGGCCGCGCGCCGCGGCTCTGCAACACGCTAACGTGCAAGTGTGCGCAGGCGGCGTGTGTGCGGGAGTGTTGCACACAGATGAGCGGGAAACATCGACGCGTTCTTCGCCATCGGCAGCTGGTAGACACCCACAAAGCCACACACACACACACACACAAACACACACATCATGTCATCCTCGCACTCACAATAATAATAATAAAGAATAGACATACATCACTACGTCCGTGCAATATTATAATTGCTACACAATCATGAAAGTAACATAGTCACACAGCCCAACACATCCTCTCTCCCTCTTTCACACTCACACACACACACACACACACACACACACTCACACACACACACACACACACACACCGATGGCTAGGCAGTCGGTGAACGCGTGGCAGATGCCCGACACATTGATGTCTGTTCAGTCACTATAAAGAGCAGCTGCTCAGTCTTCACTGCCCTCTGGCACTCTGCGTGCACACAACACACACACACACACAACACACACTTGCTATATAAACACTAATGCTGGAGGGCGTTCCATCTCTCACAGATTATAAGTGTGCTAATGCACAAACGCAGACACACGCGGGCACAGACAGGGAGAAAGGAAGAGGAGGAGATAACGGCAGCACAAAAACACCATCAGCGCTCCACCATATCAATCTTTGTCATTCCCTGATCTCTCTCAGTCACGCATACACTCGCCATAAATCCCTACATGTGGCTAAACCATTCCGAGCATGTAGTCCCCAAAGCCTCGCACAAATGCACACATGCAGGCCAACACACTTCCTAAAGCCTTAAAGGGAGCGGATGATAAATCTCCGAGATGTTAGGAAAGATACGCAAAAAAAAAAGCATGAAAAAAAAGAGGCGTGAAGCGAGGAGAGGAAACAGGAAGGTCAGAAACAGGCGGTTTGGAACAGGGAACGCCATTTTTAGGAGTTTTCCTCCTAAGCTGGGCACAGAGACTCAACATGGCTGATGTTGTGCACTTGTGTGTTCTTCTTCTGTGATTCTTTAATAGCACGGAGGGGCGACGCCCCCCCCCTACATCTGCTTTGATTAACTCAGGTGTTGCGGGACCTTCAGGTAACTCGAGGCTTCCAGTCACTTCCCAAACAGCTGCTCTGGAGCGGCTAACAGACCCTCTTTTGTACCCGTGTGCTGGACTGGACATATCGGCCGCCCGCTGTAGCCTGCACAGGCTCAGGGGAATGTGCAAACAAGTGCACAACAAATTCCCAGATATTCCAGAGCAATAAGAGGCACTTGTGTCCCAGAGGTCGCGTAGTAAATCGATTGCTGTCTGGAATACGCATCTCAAACTCACCGGAGATATTCCAGGAATTCCGAGAGCAGAAGGTAAAACCTGATTTTTGCATCGGGGTCCCCTCGAGCTTCCCTACCCTTCTCCCGATCCTCAGCAGACCCAACCCCCCCCCCCCCATATCAGCTCAGCGGTCGGCTTTGTCTGACCGCAGGTGATGACAATGATAAAAAGAGCGCTGATCGCCACGGAGACGTGCTCCTACGTCCTGTCACCAGCCGGCGGGTCACCAAACACACCCCGAGGCGCTGGAGGGGCGCTGGAGAGGGGCGCTGGGGCGGGCGGGTGGGGGGGGGCAGAGTGGCAGCAAGGTGACAAAGGTGCCTATTGATGAAAATAAAATCAGGAGAGGTGGAAGGGAGGGGGGGCACGGGAAATGAGGGTATTTGTCTTTAAGGAAGAGATCGGATAGCTCGGCATCTTTCCTGCCTGTGCTGTTGTCAGTGTGGCCCTGTAGCGCAAAAATACAAGGGCCCTTTATGGGAGCGGGGGGGTAATTGTGGGGTTTAAGTTACTGGGGGTATGGGTGGATTGGTGGAGAAAAAAAAGAAAGAGGGAGAGAATACCAGCGCACAGGTGCCTCTTCTTTTAAATGGCCACTCAAGTATGAAGGAGAGGAGAACGGAGGTGGGGGGGGGCGGCGGCAGCTAACCCGCTCCGCTCGCTCATAAGCGTCTCTTTCATTCTGGTCCCGCGGACGGGGGCACAACAACGCCGGGGAAAGCCCCTTCTCGCCTCAGGGTGGTGCACGTGATGGTGGGTCGGCGGGACAAGGGGACGCTGTGTCGGAGATGCTAAGGTGCCTGAATGCACGGACCTGCTGGAGGTTTCTTCCCTTTAAACGCGCTTCTGATGACCGTTCTCACGCAGGAAACCCCCCCGACGCCACCCGCGACCTCCGCAGCAGGGACGGGAACGATTTAGGCCGGGTACAGAGGGAGGACCAAGCCAGAGCCGAGCGGTTTGGGGGCCTTTGTCATTGGGAAGGTGTTGGGAATAACGACCCTGGAAGCAGCAGCAGCAGAGAGGCTGAACGTGGATGCAAATCCAAGGCCAGAGGTTAGTTGCAGACAGATGGTGCAGTTTGATGCTGTGTGTTCAGAACACAAACTGCTGGAGGGGCCGGGGGCCGGGTGGGGGCGGGGGGTCCGTGGGGCGGGGGTTAAGCGCAGGGGTCGGGTCACTTTTGTCATATATGAATCAGAGCGTGAGGATTCTTTACAACAACTGCTCCTCCGACGTAACCAAGCAGATGTTGTGTGGATCCCCAACCTCATGTCACTGATCTTTTCCTAACCCTCAGCACGCTGGGAGGTGTCAGGGGCCCCCGGAGCGGACCCAGGACGGACTCGCCTCCTGGACTAAGAAGGTGTATGTTCCAACAACCAAGCTGGATGGGACTGAGAGTCAAAGGTCAAAGGTCACCAATGGCCCTTCATCACACCAGTGTTCAGATGTTCATTAACCTGATGAAAACCTTTATTTTTTACTGAATCCTTAACATGGACACACACCACACACACACCCACCACTCACCCACACACACACACACACCCACACACACACACACACTCACACACACACACACACACCCACACCACACCACACACACTCACACACACAGAGGCAGTCTAGCAGCTCTCCAAAGTGTCTTCAACGTGCTGTGATAAGCCAGTTCCATCTCGTCCTGCATGCTCTGCTCTGCCGCCAGCTAATCACTGATTTGCCGCCACAGATAATCAAACAACCACACACACACACACACAACACACAGGGTGAAGCAGAGACGTGGCGACAAAAACGCGGTGCACGCGAACACGCCAGCAATGACAACAACAACAGAGCTGAGGCTAAGGGCGTGTGGGGGGTTCATTGTTATTTCCTGTTTTGGTGCAGGGCGGCTTTCTTCGCCGAGTCAAAACACCAGCGGAGCAGCGCGGAGTGAGACCGGGACGTTTATCAGAGCACACGGACCAGATTAAATACTCTTTCTTTCAGGCTTCAGCGTTATCTCTCTTTCAGGTCTGTCTCCTTTTCTTTCTCTCTTGATATGACCTCCTAGGTCACAAGATGCCTTGTGTAGTCTGGTTTGAACCTGCACCTTTGCACACACACACACACACGCGCACACACACACCGCACAGGAAGGCTTGGAGGACAGATTATGCGTATTGATAACACATTGATCTAGCCGTGCGGATGCTGGAAAGTGAGACGGTGGCGTTGGTGTTGCCCCCCCCCCCCCCCCCAGACAGATATGCTGAGTCAAGACGCCGTCGCTGAAGGTGCAGCACTGGACGAGGCGCGGAGCGGTTGTGTGCATGTGTCTGTCCCTTGCAGATGGCGTCCCATCACCTCGGGGGGAGGCAGAGATAAGCGGAGTGTATGGGCTGAGATAAGATGGGAGCAGACGCTAGGGAGACTGACTGTAAATGAGTCACTGTAGGCTAATCTGCAGCGCCGCCGCCGCCGCGCCGCGGAAACCGCCCCGCGCGAAGAAAACCAGGGAAAAACTTTGCCACGTATTAAAAATGGAGCTTCAACTGTGACACGTTGGACCCAAACTACACTAAATCGTGCGTGTGCCTGGTGGGGGGGGGGGGTCACAGCTCTGGCCGACGGCGATGAGGTGGGCGTTAGCTCACAGATAGCTGAAGGATAACGATAAGCGATTACAGCGGTGAGCTGTCACGCCTGCGTGAGGCTCTAACGCGTCCTGTCCCACATCACCGAGGACATACTGGGCCCCACCCTCACTGGAGAGGCTCAAGAGCAGGGGCGGGGGGTGGGGTGGGGTGGGGCAAACAGGTGTCCTGCTTTAGAATTTAGCATTTAGATCCTGGTGAAATCTGTCAGCCTTGGTTTTAAAGGGCATCAGGAATGTTTGCACATTTAATTCCAGTCCTTCCGTCTCATTTTACCCTACAGAGGGTGAGACCAAAGTGATGTGTGTGTGATAAGAGGTGGCGCCATGGCACTGGCAGGACACAACACATCACTGAACACACACACACACACAGATAAGCATCACCTCCATCCCTCGGTCTGGTCCTGGTCGCCTGTCTATGCTCTGAACCAGTTAGTGAGGAGAGCGGGAAAACACAGAGGACGCTCAGCAGAGACGCGAGGTTCGGAGCGAAAAGAGGCAAAATGGCGGCGGATTAACGAGGTCCGGGTGTATGGATGGAGCCACGTGTTAAAGATATACCAAAGAGGACATCAAAGTTGTCAAAGTTAATGCGAATAATTCACTTTTTGAAGGAAAAGAACCCTCCAACATGACTGAGGTTGGATGGACACTAGGAGGTTTTGGAGATGTTATCGCCCATGCGAAGGTGTTGGCGGCCACGCCTTTCACGCCGCCTGCGTGATAGAGCTGGCCGAGCGTCTGTGTCATCGCGAGGGCAGATCAGATGATCGGCGTCTCTGCCGACGAGACGCTAATCTCCATCACAGAAACGGATAGAAAGTCACCTGACGCCTAATCCAGGAGCGCCACTTTGAGGAAGAGACATATTTAAAGGGGAAAGCCTCCCCTCTGGGCGGGATTGGATTAGCTAACGCTGTAACCGGATTAAAGGCGACGTGCAGACGAGAATCCAAATCACAGGAGGCCAAATCAATCCGGTGGGATCGTAGATTGATTTGGACGGCCTGACCGAACCGCCGCTGCTGATTTTATTAGCGCTCATAGAGGGAAGCGTCAATATTCGCTCATTCCTGAGTGGACGGTGGGAAACAGAAGTGACATTTACGCATAATCCACCGTGATGGGATTAGACAGGAGTCGGCCCACGACGAGATGCCGCACATTCGCTCCACGCCGGCTCGACCGCAGCACCTGCAGAGTGTGGGAACGTCCCCGATTACCCCGGCGCCACAGTACGCTGCGCTAAAGCATGTGAGATATCGTCCACCCGCGTAGCTCAAGTGCTAACGCAACGCTGCCGCCACGATGAGGGATGGATGGACAGGAATAGATATAAAACACAACTGCTCCAACAATCATGCAGGAAGTGAAGCTTGGAAATGACCACGGAGGAACTGAAGAGGCGGAGTCACAGTGAAGACACGCGGTGGGACGGACCGTGGGGGCTCCTACCTGATGCGTCCATGATGTTGGGCTGCCCTCTGCGATCCGGCGCCAGGCGCGACGACCCGGGCATGCTGACGGGCTCAGAGCGCACCGGCTGGATCCTGCACACGACCATGTTTATTACACGTGTTTCCCCCCCAAATAACCCCATACTAATGGGGACATTACCTGAGGCTGTGAAGGTCCAGGTCGTCCGTGTCAAAGTCCAACAGGGGCTGCTGGGCGTCCGATGGGCCCTGGGACTGAAGGACCGAGGACGAGGACGAGATGACAGTGGTCTGACCTGAAGGGTGGATGGTCTTAAACTGGAACTGGGGTCCCATCCACAGACGGCGGTGGGGGCCAGTATGGGTGACAATCTCCACCTGGGGGTGGAAAGAGAACTCATCATTAGCATGGATGCTTCTGTTCCGACGGCGCCTCAGGAGGAGAACAGAACATTAGCGCGCTACGGTCAACTCATCCAGGGCCCCATTTGGGGGTTAGGTGCCTTGCTCAAGGACACCTCGGCAGTGCTCTGAAGGTATGCTGACACAACCAAGAGACCGGGCCTCGAACCCTCCGCTTCCCAGCCCCCTCCTGGACAGCCTGGGCCCCCACAGTCACACATCCAACGAAAAGGGAATCAAAGATGGAGCCAGGACAGCTCGTGCTGCCCCCCCCCCGAGGTCCCTCGGTGGGCCCTCACAGCCCTCAGACAAACCCGGTTACGCCACCACCTGACTAAAAGCTTCCTGCACGACTTCAGGTCTCGCAGCGGTGTCAGAACTCGTCAGGCTCTTGTGCGGGCTGGGAGTCCCGGTGGCACCGCGGGGAACCTTCCCGGGGGGTTAATATGAACGCCACACCGGCAGCAGGACGGCACCGAGGCTGCGGCGAAGCCCGCCGGGACGGGGAAGACGGCGCCGAGGTGGCAGCCGGTCCGCGGACGCCTGAGCTGGCTGGCACTAATGCTGGCTGAGAGTCAAAACAGGGAGGGGGATCGTGGAGCCTTTCCTCATAAACATTAGAATATTCCCGCCGCCTTCTTCATCTCCGCGGAATTTTCTGGCTAACCAATCAGACCCCCACTTTCAACACCCCCCCAACACACTAACTCCGACTTTTCAACTCCCCGCAGCACTTAACGCGCCTCCCGGTGTCTTGCCGTTCACATTTGATTATCCTTACTCGGCGTACATTTGTCTCTCACCTCCGAGCGGCGTTCCCTCTGCTCGCCTCTCTGCTGCCAGGTTCCGGCCTCTCGGAGGTGAGAATTCCCTCTCTATTAGCACCACTGTGGCTCCATTTTTCCCGCACATACTCATGCATGTACATGTTTAAATACACAGTTGGTGGTCTGTCGCAGCTGTGCAAATTAGGCCGTCGGAGGAGGGAGGACTGTCGGCATATGTGCGTGTGTGTGCGTGCGTGTGTGTGTGTGCGTGCGTGTGTGTGTGTGTGCGTGTGTGCGCGCGTGTGTGTGCGTGTGTGTGTGCTGCCAGTTAACACCATCGACGTCACGGCCAGCCTCTGAGCGGAGCAGCTGCCAGTGCACTCTCTCTGCAGTAGGAGGAAAGATCCAGATGTTACAGCCCAGTGTCAACACCCAGACCCCCCCCCCCCCCCCCCTCTATCATTCCCTGCCACCAAAGCCGATGATGACTTCCCTTTTCAGGTTGCTCCCGACTTCCTTTAGTCGTGCGAAGCTCGAGCGCACGCACGGGCGCGTCTTTACGTCCCACCTCAAGGCCTCCCACAGTAGGAGGCCTACAAGGTTAAACAAAGGCTTCTATTTATTATATATTATTCATATACAAGAGTTTGAAGTCACGCGGCGCTTCCTCTTACGTCATCGAGCACGGTCGAGCGCACCCGTACAATCGCTCTGACAGGAAATTGCCAAAATTGCGGGTTAGTGCAATGGATAGTTTTGCTCCTGGCAAACTATCATGGCAGATATGAAGCTGGGCCGCGCCGAGCTAAGTGGGATGCATTTTCACCGATCAATTATGCATGCGGCGGAATTATTGATGGCCAAATGTAGCGGGTTACCTGCCGACATGAGTGCACTGCGAATTAACCAGGCTAAAGCGGAGCAGGGTGTGCACGTCCCTAACAAACGCCATTCGCTGTTATCAGTGGGAATAAATCAACTGAACCAGTTCCTGTAAGAGCCCCCACTTTTCAGCGTTTTCAACCGTTTCTATCCGCCGTTTGGGGCGGCAGGGGGGGGGTTCACCCCAGCTTGATCGACCTTTCTTGTGGTCACAGCTTCCTGCTGCAGCTGGAACCGATCACAGCCAGGGCGACGCCGTGGCCCTCGGTGAAGTGGGTTTAAAACGCTCGACAGAGCCTAGAGCCCAGAGCGCTCCGTTAGCTTCAGACACCTTAGCGCACACCAGTAACATGTTACACTACTCATGGTGGTCCAGCAACGAATGGTTCCTCCTGGAACCGGGAGCGCTCACATCCTCCGTGTGACCTTGCCGGACTGCCTTAATGTCACTGTAATGTGGTTTAAGGCGGGGGCCCGACCTGAGAGAGCCATTCTTCGTCCTCCTGGACGCTGTGGTCCGACGCCAGGCTGTCTGAAGACTCATGACGCGTGATTGGGCCTGGGCTTCCTGGGGGCATTGCTGAGAAAACACACACACACACACACAAATGATTATATTACATTCCACCAAATGAAGATACTTGATATTTAAAAGATTTTTCAGGGTAGGGACATCAGCAGGTTGAAGCTACGCCCGTGAATCACATACTGCCATTAATTACCCGAATGAATCATCCCGGGAAAGAACCACTACTGACAGCTAGCTCAGCGGCACATTAGCGTCATCGGCGTTTGACTTACGGGCTCCTCGATAGCTGATACCAACATTTGTGGCAGGTGAGGAGGAGCGAAAAACGCGTTTCTTCGTCCCTGAAGGGAATACGGGTGCGTGCCAATGTGTGCCGTGGGAAGGGGGGGGGGGAGTTTAAAGTAAAGAGGGGGAATATGTGTGTGTTATAAAAAGAGAGAGTGACAGAGAGACCCAGAAACAGATGGAGCTCTTGCAAGCTTGAATGAGCAGGCGTGGAGAACGAGGCCTAGAGTGTGGAATCAGCCCGCGCTCTGCCTCCCACCCCGGGGAGGGCTCTTGTTTAACACGGGGAGGCCTAATAGACTTGTCAAGTCCACATGTGGATCGCACGGAGCGCCCCGCTCCTCATCCACGCTCGCGCTCACGCTCACGCACGTGCCAGGTGTTCCTGAATGGAGCTGGTTCTGGGCCCGCCAGACATCTTTCCTGCTCAATAACCCAAGATTCATTCCTGTTCCATTCAAAACACCATAAGTTGGTTTTAGTTGCTAACACTGATGTGGTGCTAATCGCTCTTTTCTTTCACCGGGGGAAAGGATGCAAGCTTCCACGATTTTCCCGTTGCTTTAGCCAGAACCCCTCCACTGATGTGTTACTTATTAAAAACAATCACAACTCCCCTGTTCCCTACAACCGCCTCCTCCTCCACTCCACCCTCTTTCTCTCCTTGCTCTCTGACCCTTGGGGCCAATAGCTGTTCCCTAATTAATTATTGATGTTCTGAAGCAGTTGCCGGACCGGCTGGATCAAGTTTCCAGTGCAGAGAGATGAGAAGGAACGGGGGGGTTGGATGGCCAGCCACAGCCTGGCCTGAGTCAAGAATCAACCTTTTCTGTGTGTGTGTCCAGAATCCGAACTGGTCGAGACAGTAAGAGGCAGATCTCCCCGGTTTAGCCCGCCTGCAGCTCCTAAAACCTTCATTATTGGCTCCTAGGAGCCGCCGATCCCAGTGCAACAGTAGCCTCGTTATCCACAAACGATGAGTGCTTCAAAGGGAAGGAGGTGGATCCGTTTATAGCTCCGCGTTTACAGTAGGATAAGGCAAACGCGGGTCAGAAGGCTGTGGAGTAGCTCAGCCAGCTGCCCAAATCCTTTTGGATAAACAAAAAAAAAGGGGGTCATTTTCAGGCTGACCATGTGGTTAATAATTGCTACGTTTTATAATGGGCTGGATTGAAATTATCTCCGAAATTATCCACCGTTGTTTAATCGCGTCCCCCCTCTTTGTGTTTGTCTGGGGTAATTCCGAGCTTTGGTGGCTACATAAGCAGAACGAGCATCTTTGCTGGGGGAACAGTGATGTCTCTGTTGCCGCCTTTATTGACTGTGGAGAGAGGGGTGTTCTGCTGCAGGCTGGTGGCCAGTGGCCCGAGCCCGAGCACTGAAGCAAGGAGTCAGAACAAGAACAAAGGCTGCCGAGGTATTGATGTTGCCCGACCTCCCAGGGCCCTGGGCCAGGGGCCGGACAGGCCGATCTCCAGGGGTAGATAAGGAGCTAACTATCTGCTCCATCAGTGGAGCTGGCTGCACGGCGGACCTCGGACAGCTCTGCTGCCTGGCCATTATTCTGTCCCTCTTTATCACTTTGAATTTTACGACTCGTTTTGGATTCGCCCCCCCCCCCCCCTCCCCCCATCCAAGCTTCTCTTTTCTCATGGTCCTCCTTTGAGTAGATACGTGCTGGCGCGCTGACAGGGCGGGATAGCTCTGTCCTTATATATCATTCTAGTTGAATGACGGCTCCTCCGTCCAGCCGGCGCTACGCTAGCCCGTCCTCCCTCCGCCTCTCTTTGATGACTGACCCAGTCATGGCGCCACAGTCTCTCTTTACCAAACGCCTGATGCTCCAAAGCCTCCACTCCGGCCCCTCTCTAGGAGCAATTAGATCTATTGACGAGGCAACTGTGGCCGGCCTGTCACGGGCCTCAGATCCCGGGAGGGCAGGGAGCAGCCACTCAGTCAGTCAGTCTCCATAATTAGCACATTATATGACAGGTAGAACGGGACGAGAGGGGGGGCGGGGCCAAAGCGCCGCGGACTAAAAGGAGTCAGCAAGAACTCTGGCCGGTAAATTATTTACTCATTTATTTGCTCGTTTGTTGAGGGCGAGAGGTGAAAAACACCATTAAAAAAGACGCGGAAGGAAATCCGATGCCGCCCAAGGCATTCTGCAGCTGACGCGGGTGTGAGATGCAGCTCCTTTTCTGCATGTGGAAATGCACGCGTGCACGTGGAAATGTCCCGCAGCCTGTCCAGGTGTCGTCGGGAGCCAATCTACAGCTTCCAAATTCCAGTGGTATAGAATGAGATAGCATTTGAATATCAGATATGAAGGGTGAGGGACGAATAAGGGCTCTTGAACGTGTGTTTCCACTTCAGCAGGAAACCCTGAAGACTTTGAGCGAAGCCCCCTTTATTAACGTCGTAATACTTTGTGAGCGCGCCGTGCGTCTCGTCCCTCCTTATCTCCCCAAGACAGCGCTGCGCTGCCTTCCTCCGCCCGGCTGAGTGCTGCCACTGGCTGCTACAGATGGACAGGTGGAGATAGTGACCATGAAGTGGCGCCACTGCTGTCTTTTATCATCCCGTCCTGGAGGCTCCGGTCTGGCCTGACCCCGGCCCCTTCATCTCCCCTTCCTATTCCTTTCCCTGCATACTGCATTTTTAATCAGCCTGGGTCATCCAATATAGAGCCATGAGACCAGAGAGCACGGCACGTCAATCAAGTTTGCCAGGATTGATACTTTGTTAGACAATTCACTCAAGAGGACCAGAATTTCCTGACCCTCTTTCTGTTTATCGAGTGTCTTATTTTCCTGCCGAGCTCTGTCCGACGATGGCTGGGTCCAGAATTGAAATCGGACCCAGATAGCGTGATTGTTCCGCGAGCGGGAGCACGATGTCTTTTCATTTTCTTCTTCGGCAGCGTGATCTTTATGCTCCGAAAGAGGCATCTGGACGAGGGCTGCGGCCGTAATTCATCCCGAGGTCAAATCAACTCCTTCTCATGGATCCCTCCTCTGTTGCACTGCCAAGCCCCGGAGGAGAGGGCTGGCGGAGGAGAGGGCTGGCGGAGGAGAGGGCTGGCGTGCGCGGACGATGAAAGTCTGATCTCGGGTGCAAAGTGCAGAAAAGGAAGGTGGTGCTGTGAGAGCGAGCCAGGCAGTGTTGGTGGTGCATGGGACGCCGAGCCGCAGGGAAGCTGGCAGGAGCACAAGAAGTGGGTAGAAGGGCTGAACAATTATGTTTATAGCATCTTAACCTCATATGCTTTCACACTTGGCTGGTTAATGGAATAAAGGGCCGAGCGGTGCTATCTGGCTATTGTTAATTGGACATAAATGTTAATGCAATGAATCTCTCTCATTATGCAGCCAGTTGCGCTGCCCATGCTGGCAGACAGAACGGTGGAAGTAAGCTGACGCCCGTGCCCGTCACCCCAACGTGTCCTCATTGCTCTGACACTAGGAGAGACCATTAGCACTAATTTGAGAAAATATCCGACCAGTTCGACCCAGAGCACAGCAGAATCGGCCGGAGACGAGCAGAGAGATTAGGGGAGACGCAGCCACCACTTGCCCCGGAGCGGCCGCGAGAGATAATTACAGATTTTTGTGTGTTTATAATTATGGAGCGAGCTGAAAACGCCAGCCTGTTCCAGGGGGTGGATTGATTCCGTGTGTGGCCATCCGTGTGCGCTTGCAAATCGGCCCTTTCGGATTGGCAAAGGGCTCGCTGCTGTATTTGTTAGTGAATTAGAAATAGTTTAGGGTGTCACCTAATTGGGCTGAGTCGGGCATCTCAGAGTGTTCCGCTGCCATGTCCTGGAGCTGGAGTGCAGAGCCGAGACGGAGCGAACAAAAGAGCGAGGATTACTTTGGAGGATGTGGAAGAGAGGGAACGGTGAAAGTATCTTTCTCCGGAGTCTCTGAGGGGGAAATGTTATGGCTGCGGACTGGAAGCGGCACGGCTCAGCATGTGGCACCAATAAAAGAGCCAAGAACGGCTTTCAACACAGTCAACATGGAAAATCAGCAGGGATCGGGGGGTCAAACCCTTGACTAATAACGCGTATGCTACATACAGAAAACATACATGCTCCTTTTAGCCTGTGCAACGAAAGCCTCGGAGACCAATGTTGTGGTTCCCACATGCAATATACAAACATACAGGAGATACGGGCCGAGAGCCTAAATCAATAACGTCAGTGGAAATTGGATCCATTCCTTCGTATTTCTCCTTTCACTCTCCACCTATTTACCACATTTTTCAGGCTTTACACTTAAAAAAAACAAGGTCCACTCATGAACGCTGTTTGCGCTTTAGTGCTGTCACCCAAAATGAAAGCTAATGAAAATAAATTGGTAACCGATGAGCTACAGCCAACTTGAAAGTCTCTATTGCGTCCTCGCGGCGCTATCACGTTTCCTCCTTGACGTGGAGCGAAACCCGACACATATGTTCACTTCAATTTGAGCTGCCGAGAGCCAATCTGCATTGATTTACATCTTCCCATTGACTTAATATGAATATATGCTCCTGAAATCTTAGGTTGCAGTCTATTTGTGCACCACCTGATACTGCAAACATGCTGTAAACCAATAAACAGGGCAGGAAGATCTCACCAGCCAGGAGATACTGGTAGTACTGCACCAGGTCTGAGGCCTGCACCAGCGGGTGGTTGGAGCCGAAGGGCGGCTGCAGCTCGTTCCACTGCGGCGTCCTGTTCCAAACAACAACAAAAAACCATGGTGGCGATTAGGCCGTCGACGCTTTCTCCAGACCCGACAGTGACGGCGGCGCTACCTGGAAAGAGTCCAGCAGGCCCTCGGACAAGTGTTCAGCTCCAACGGAGAGTCGTCGCTTATCTTCTGAGCGGCGCTGACCGGCCGGGGCTCCAGGACGTGCTCCACTAGGTTACCATAGCAACTAATGATGTACAGAGAGTCAACAATGGACTGCCTGGATTGATCTGTGGAGAAAGCAGCCTGTTTAGCAACGCGGGTCGGTTTTTGGAGGAGGTAAGTGCAGCAGCCGTGGCCGCGCTCCAACCAACCTTTCTCTCTTTTCATGCTGGGGTTGGTGAGGAACCAGGAGCGCGAGGAGGCGAAGACGGCGGCCACGCAGAATTCTCCTCCGCTGGATTTGCTCGGGGAGATCTGAGGCGGCGGCTTCGCCTTGCTTCAGTGGGGACGGGGACAAAAGAGACAAGTCGTGAGACAGAGTCAAACCAGCAGCAAAGGCGCTCCGTGTTGTCTTTAAACGTTCCACGTTTAAACGTTTAGAGCTCAGAGTCCCGGTGGAACCAAAGACAACAGAAAACTGAGGTTTTTTAATTGAGTTCCCAAACAATGCGTCCCCCTTTGAAACCAAAGTTTCATTAAATGACGTAATATTAAAGAGGCAAAATCAAACACATTATCAACTCTAAACAACCAAAAACCTTCTTGGCGTTCGAGATCGGAAGCAGAAACTAAAGAAAATGTGCGACCTCGCATCAGCAGGGAAGCTGATATAATAATAATAATATATAATAACAGTGATGCAGTAATGCCCCGATTATGCTTGAAAAGGTGTAAACCACAGCGCTAGAATCAGCCGTCACAGTCACTTCTGGCGTGGACTCGATCCTCCATCTGCTACGTGAATATATATATTTACACTGGAGTGTGTTTAATTAAGGGAAAAGCAGGGTTCAACACCCCAAAGGTGCACGTGCTCCTCATGAGAAACCCCTCGGAGCGCACAAACAAGTGAAAACAAGGAATTAAAGAATTTCATTCCATACATTTATAACTGTGTGTTTCCCCACAAAGGACGAGCTGCCCGCCTGTTTTTGGCCCCTATAATAGTCACAGTGTGGCTCCGACAGGCCGTAGTGGAGGAATTCACACATATTGTGCTTATTTCAGGCCTATTTTTACCATACAAATGCATTTTGAAAGTGCGGATCCCTTTGGCGCCATGGGAAATGAGCCGCTCCAAACACGGGATTGTTTTATTTTGAAAATGTCGGGGATGTTTTATTGTCTCGGCGCCTGACTTCCTGTCTGGCACCTGCCACACCGTGGCAGCTTGTGCTCCGGCATCTGGCAAAAACAGGAGTAGTGCGTGTTGCGTAATGCCGGATCAGAACCGAGCACTTCCTGGGCGATGTGTGTGCGGAGACACGATTATCTTAGAGAGGTTTGATGGACATGATCTTATAACGAGAACCTCCCGACAACAACGATGGCCTGACTTTGTGTCGGCCACAGGAGGGAATTTATCGGGTGCCATTAGATTATTCGGCCCATCCGAGTTCCTCCACAGGAATCGGACACTTGAACGGGGTTGGGCTGCAACTGGGATCCCCATCTGGGAATGATCAGGGAACAGTAGTGAGGTCTGGTGTCATTGTCCAGCCCTATAACAAACCAGGACAGTAAAGGCCGGTCACAGCGGATCAGACATGAGCTGGCTGCTTAAAGACTCCTGGTGGTGTCACACATTCCCAGAGGGCCGTTTAACCTTGACCCCTGCAAACCGCCGCTCAGACTGAAACACAGCGTCGACCCTGACAGGCATCTCGTCCGACCCGTTGAGCGGAACCACAGGATTTAAAAAGCAAAGACTGACTTGCCACCTAGCAATAACGCAATGGCGCCGCGCGTAAAGTGAATTTCGGCCCGTTTAGGATGAACATTCAGGATGAACCGGGGTCCCGTCCAAAGCTCGGACCAATCCGACCCGAGTAGCACCAACGCCCGATGGCTGAGAACGACGATCAGAATCAAAGTGGGTCAGTTTTACAGCTCCAGGTGCTGAAAGTGTGGTTGCTGCTAAGCCTCTCCAAGTGCCGCCTCCCTCCTCGCTCACTTTGTCCGGCGGACGCGGCGGGAAGGAGGGATCGGAAAAATGGAAGTGGCAACGAGAAAGGGCTCGTGTTGCTGGTCCTTAGTCATGATGGTGAGGAAGAGAACGCCTCTGTCAAAACACACACTCTGAAAAAGAAATAGCCTTTTCCTCCATTTTAAAAATAGGCCGACATCCCTGTTAGAGGACGTAATATTTCTTCTCCCTGAAAAGAAAAACCAGGAAAGGAAATGAAAAGTTGTGCAGCGAGGCCGTTGTGTTCCAGTAAAAGGGAGACAGCAGCGAGGACTCAGAAACGGCCCAGTTGGCCATGCGTGGGAGGCGTGAAGCCAAAGTTCCTCTTTGCTGAGGTGTTTAATTGCTGATGTTTCCCTCTCCGCCGCTGCTGGAAAATGTGAAACCCCACAAAGGAGCTGTGGGTTGAGCGGCTTCAGAAGCCCAGGAAAACAAGGAGCGTCCTCTGGAGCGGGCTGAGGTCGGCTCCTAAAGGTGAGACGACTGACGAACGTACGCGAGGAGACACGTGCAGCGCTAACCGCCTCGTCTCCATGTCGCCTTAGGACAAAAGCTGCATAGCAAATGCTAGAAAAGCACCTTGCTAACACCAGCAGGGACCGCTGTAAATACATTTATGTCTCAGCACATATAGTTAAAGGGTCTGTGACAGCGCGTCATAACGGCGCTCCCGCTGTGGTCTCGTGTCTGATGAGCCGGGTTTGGGCCTCTCTGAAGGGGCCTCGGCTCGAGTGGAGCGAGGATCAGAGCCATGTTCTCATCTCCTCTGGGTCGGCCGACCGCTGAAGTTTGTTCATCTGTGTTTTAAATCATCCCGTCGCTCTTGATCTCACATGAAGTGGCTTCACAGTGCTGAGGCTTTTTTAAAAATTATTATTCCTTAAAGGCGGAGAAGCGTGGTTCCCGGGGCCGAGGGCCCAACTCTCGCTGGGCTGTGGGGGAGGGTGAGACGTGGGACCTGATATCGATAGATCCTGCAATCTAAATGCACTAAAAGAAGAGGAGTTGGTGGAGAGGATGTCACTAAACAAAAAGATGTTTTCCTCCTCCTCCCTCTGCGAGTTTCCCTTTGTGCCGTGCCCTTTAGTGGGGAGCAGAATCCATTTTCTTTGCAACTTTAATCCACTGAAGACTGCTCACATGCCATTTCCACTTTTAATTTAACAAATGAAGACTTTTGACTGAGCTAATAGCTTTTCCTCGAGGGTATAATTCAATCTGCGACATCAACCATCAAAGTCCCTTCGCATTACCCTGTCTGGGGCTAACAGGAGGCGCCTCCGAAGGCGGGGGGGCGGGGGTGGGGTGGGGGGTGGAAGTCCGGTGGCAGCTTCCATTTATTTCCAAGGCTGTCACAGTAAACAAATATGATGGCGCTCACTTGAGCTCGCGAGCCGGTGACAAAGAGCTGCGCGGCTGTCGATTCTGGACCCAGCCGGGGAGGGGGGGGGGGCAGCCGTGCACGGAGTCCAACACACCACAGTCATGGCGACCCCGGGGGAAAGGCAACAAGAACATGGAGAAGAAACTAGGACTTTTGTTCCCAAAGTCCGACTTCCAGTCAGACCCGGTCTCCCCTGTCCGGTTTATTCCAGACTGCAGCGGCGGCTCGCCAGAATCTTTTGTGCCCACTCGAGGAGAAGAATCAGTCCCTCAACACAACATAGCTGCTAAAATTCTGTCCCGTGTAGCACCAATTTGAAATGGAAATTCGAGACATTGGAGACTTTATTGAGTTGGCGACATCCTGGAAGAGGAAATAAAATCAAGTCATGTTTGTAGGAACTTAGCGTGAGTGCTGCCACTGAAGCAGAAGTCAGCGAACGACCGCCCTGGTCCCCGTCCCAGGACAGAGACTATTACAGAAACAATATAACTAGCTCCACTTTCAGCGGAAGGCAGTTATTGTGAGGGCCGAAATGCTGATGCTAATGATGTGTACCTTTGAAAAGTATATGCTCTGAAATCACTGAGGGCCCAGGATTAAGCTACGACTGAGAGGGGGAGGGAAAAAGCTTCAATTAAAAAGTATGAGTGACTGCCCACAACAAAAGACGAAACCCAAGACTTGGGGAGGGCACCACATGCTATTCATTTTCTAAAGTGAATGGAGTGGAGGGCAGGGAGCTGGAGAGCAGGGAGCCGAGGAGGGAAAAGTTCCCTTCACCGAGCCACTCAATCATCTCTCCATAAGTGACTCTGTCATAATGGGGCTTCTTTTAAAAGCTTGTAAGCATCTGATTTCACCAGCCAGTGTTGACAAGAGACTTGGCTTCAGTCCCCGGGAACAAAAACTGCTGCTTGAATAGGAAGATGCTCTGCCCTTGAGGCTTTGGTTCCCAGAGATCCAGCTGGGATGGAAACGTGGGCGATACTCCGGTGTTGGGTCGACGTATCCCTGATAGCAGAGGAACGCCATCGTTCCTGCTCTGCGCTGTCGTTGGATAGTTGCATAGCTCCATAGCTATTGCAGACAACTAAAAAGACCAGCGAGGACTTTGAGCCCTCTGGGTAAACCCTCGCAGAGTCCTGAGGCCAGGAAATCCAAGCATTGTCCGACACGTCGTAAATAGAAATACTGATGGAAATGTGGATGGGAGCTGTGATTAATAAACATAAAAAAACTCCTTCAACACCACATTATTAGGTGACAAAACAAACCAAACAGTTAGCATTAGCACAAAGCTACAACAGGGCTTCATGCAACCAGAGTCAGAGACAGCAGACGCAGCTAAAGAGGGTGAAAGAGCAGAAATGTAGCACGTTAGCCGGTCTGGAGAAAGGAAGCAGCGCACGGCTTCTGATCACCTCGCTCCTGACCTCTCCTCCACAAAATGTGGGTGCATCCTAGTGGAGGAAGCCAGATTCAAGTTTTATGGCAGATGTTGAATCATCCCAACATTCATGGAAAGGCGATGGGGGGGGGGGGGGGGGGGGGGGCACAAAAAGATGAAAAAGCCTCCTCTTTGGGCTCCTTTACTCCCCTGAGGAATGACTTCACAAACTCTGAAACGGAGCGGGAGACAGATGAGAGGTGGAGGAGGAGATGAGGACAGAGGAGATGAGGACGGAGGAGATGAGGACGGAGGAGATGAGGACGGAGGAGATGAGGACGTGGTTGCATGCTGCCGAGGGAGCCAAGGAGGGCAGAGGCAAAACTCACCATGGAGTTTTAATGGCAAAACATCCCGCCCCAAAGAGGTAGGGTCTTCATGAAGGACGGTGGTGGTGGTGGGGGGGGAACGGAAAAATCATTATTAAAACCTGAGCAAACACACTCTTCACATTACGTGCGCTCCTGACGCGTCTGTTTAAGTGCACAACGCGGACGGGGCAGGAAGCAGAAGGAGATGGATGTGAAAACCAGGGACGGCTCATCTGCTCTCTAAAGCGTGATACCATACACTTGGCAGAAGCCGCACGTGCACAGACATATGTCATGTCTTGTTTTGGAGGGGGGGGGGGTGGAGGTTGAGGAACAGTAGGATGAGTTTATGGAATGTGTTTGTTGGGAGACGCTAGCAGCACTTTTGTGTTTTCCTGCTCCGTTTGTGGCCCTTCATTGTCTGGCGAAGGGAGGGAGGGTGTGGACAAATGTGTGTTTAACTGTGATTATGTTAACAAGTGTGTGTGCGCGCGCGCGCGTGCGTGTGTGGGGGGGCTTTTTCTGGAGGTATTTCTGTCTATCTGACAGTTTGTGCCTGTTCCTCGTGTTTACAAGACATTAGGAGTGGGAGTGTGTTCCTGTGTTTATCCTGCACGTCCAGAGATAGTGAGCGAGCTGCGTAAACAGTTTACAGTAAATAAGCCTTTTCCCTCCAGCAATAAAGGTCCGATGAGACTGAACTCTGTCCCCGCCGGCGAACCTCCCCGAGTCATGAAAAACACCAAATTCCTGGTCCAACGCAGCGCTCTGCGGTGCTTCTTTTATCGCCTCCGCGGCATCCTCCCGGGCCCCCCCACAACAGCACGCACTCTTCAATTAGTCCTGGTCCACAGACGTGCAGCGGAACGCTACCCTGGGAGACAGGGAGCCGTAATTTGCCGTGGGATGTCTTTCTCCTGGAGCGCGGGATGACAAATGAACGTAGCGGTCGGTCTAATGGAGGCCCCTGGTAAACTGCCACTTATCAGGCAGAAGAAAGGAAGGGGGTCGGCCTTCGCTGTCTCGCCCCTCGGACCTGCTGAGGCCCCACTCCGGGCTTCCTGCCGGGTAAATGCATGAACACCACTGGGAGAGTGATGTGCGAATGGAGCGGGATCTCCATGGGGGAGTAAAGGCCACGCAGGCCCGGGAGTTTAGGAGACGTCCAGCGGGCTTTCTGCGCTTATGTTTTCCTCTGAACTGGAAAAAGAAAGAAATATGACAACAAAGAGAGGAACCAAACGGACGCAGATGGATTATGAGCAATGATGAAAACAACTTCCGGAAAACCTTCAATTCTGGTCGCTAATTCCCATAAAATGCCTTTTCTTCCCATGATGATTGTTATTGCTCCGATGAAGAGCAGGTACGGGACAGCGGAACGCCAGAACCGGCAGGTCGGCGCCGGCACGTGGGCGAACAAGAGTCAAACGTGGCTCAGAGGGGTGAAGGGGCGCGTCGCAGGACAGCGTCGGGACACGGGGGAAAGGAGCGAGCGCACGTGCCTGGCGAGGGTGCCGACCCCACTCCCGGAGAATAATGGTTCACACATTCATCTCTTAACCCGGTGACCCTAATAGCAGCTCCGCCTGGGCCATTAACGGGAGGGAAGTGAGCTGATTTGTGCTAACGGTTTAGCCCTGCCTCCATGTGCTGCCGGGCTCCAGGCTCCCAAAGCCCCTTTCCTGGTTCCGGCCTCAGCGAGATTCTCTAAGACAATGGATGTAGAGCAGCGCGGGCTGTTCCATTTGTATTATAGTAATCTGGGTGCACATCTGTGGCGGGTCACGGGGTCGTACGCACTCCCGCGCTGTTGTCTTTCTCATTACCTCGCCCGAACTCGGCTGTGCATTTGCGTCGGAATGTCATCAGCCGGGATTTGGTCAGGGGTGATGTTTTGTTTTTCCGCCTGTGACAATCTTTCCATTTGTCCGTGTCAGATTTAGACTGCGCGGACGGGATAAGTGTGCAGTACTTTGGCTGCTTACAAATCCCAAATTTATCACTGACAGGCTTTTTGACAAGTTTAATCTGAGCCCCCAGCTGAGCTAGAAGTTCCCTGGAACATCTCTCTCTTCATTTTTTTCCACAAATGAGGTTTGGACATCTGTGTCCTCTTCTTCTCTGGACTTTAATTAATCCCGGGCCAATTTCCTTCCATATTTGGTCAAAAAAGGAAACAAGATTTGGGGTCAGATCCGACACTCCTCTTCTTGTCCTGGGTCTCCCAAGAGATTCCGAGGACTAGCAGAACCCTGGCCTGACCTGGCCGTGTGTGTGTGTGTGGGGGGGGGTTATCATGCGGATGCTGAGCCACATCCTATCTGTCTCCGTGGAAAAACCCCCCCAACAAAAATCCAAATTAAAACAGGAGGTTGACCTGTGTGAATCCAATGCTCTTCAGTTTTTAGGCTAGCACCCGGTGGTGGTGGTCTCAGAGTCTCCCAAATCTGGCCGCACGCACGCGCTTTAATCCCTCTGAAGCAGCGATGTGAATCTATTTGCACGCGCTCACGCACGCTGGGATCCAAACGGGTCAGACGGGCGACAGAGTCACGGCTGAGGTGTGAAGCAGGTTTCGTAACGCGGGGTGACCTTTGACCCGGATGGCATCAGGGCCACCGCTTGGTCGGTGGCACAACAGGTCAACTTTAATACAGATGTGGACGGGACAGTCGTGTTGTGAATAGGCAGCTAACGAGAGCTGTGTGTGTGTGTGTGTGTGTGTGTGTGTGTGTGTGTGTGTGTGTGTGCGTGTGCTTGTATACAAAGACAGCCTGGTAGTGAATGTAGGTTAAGCAGCTGGTGTGTTCCTCTGCCATCCTGCCAACAGGAATCTGCTCATACAAGTGTAAATACAGCTGCTGGACACACACACACACACACACACACACACACTCTCTCTCTCTCTCTCACACACACATGCATCCCCACATGTAAAAAAGGCAGAGCTGGATGTACAGACAGACAGACAGATGGCGCCTGGGCATCCCTGTGTAAGTATAGCGTGAAAACATATGATATCACCCCAGACTCTTGGGGCCAAACCTGCTGCTCCACTCAGTGTGTGTGTACATGCGTGCATGCGTGTATGTGTGCGTGTGTGTGGGGGGGGATCGGTGCAGCCGTGTGCATGCAGAAGCGGGCTGCACAGCTGCACGTCCCCGCACATTAATAGTGACGCCTCCTCTGGAGTGGAGCGAACGATCCAGCCGACCAGGACCGATAATGTCCCGAGGAGCCGACGGAGCCGTCCGACGTGCTTCCACACACACACACACACACACACACACACACACACACACACACACGGCGGCGGCGACGCAAACGCACAATTTTAGACTTTCATCAAAGACGACGGCCGTTGCCAAGCGACTGCGCCGTGGTGACCAGGGGGAGTCGCCGCCAACTGTTCTCCGCTCATCAACGCCGCCACAAAAGTGGAGGAAAAGAATCCAAATGATAAATTCAAGACGCTAATCATTCGCCGCGTCGCCTGACAAGGCGTGGCGCCGTCACTTCTTCCCAGAGGAAATATTCAAAAAAAAAATTGGCTGAAAACTTAAAAAAACTTTCTGAAATGAAATAACTCTTATTTTTCCATCTATAAAGTGAAATAAATCCCTTATTAAGTAAAATCTGCAGCTCCTGTCAGCAGAAAAGCTAAATGTTGTTTCTGTTGGCCGGAGAATCCCTCCTTTATCCTCACTCCCAGCTTATTTATCGGGACCCCGCACCGCCTGGCTGCATCATTATAGCATTTCCCATTCAAACAGGGCATGAAAATCACATTTAAATGGAAATATTAAAATCTCCCCGTATTTGTGGAACCACCTGTGCTGTATGTAAATGTACTTAGCGAAGGCCTGTAGCTGCCGAAGCTCTTAAAACTACATGATTTCAATGCATGGCGAAGATCCAGGGGCGGGATGGGGGGGGGAGGGGGTCAAGATGAGACGAGAGCGGCGGCTCGAACGCCGCTTCGTTAGCGAGCTCAACGTCCGCGGGTTTGCGTCTGGGTCTCGACACAGCACGTTTTCCGCTCCGCAGCCCAGGAACGTGTTGACCCGTGTTTACCTTCATCCCACATGGAAATGAACGACGGGTCAGAACCGGTGAAAACAAGTGTGACGGGTTGGTTTTAACGAACTCATCCGATGCTCATTTCACCATTAATGTGTTTGGGATTGAAAGACGTGTGATCTCTGCCTCCGTGTGTGTGTGTGTGTGTGTGTGTGCGTGTGTTGCCTACCCTGTGCGTTTGGTGATGGTTCCTAAGGTCATGGGCTGCTTGATCTGAGCCAGGGGCAGCACCACAGTGAGGCTGGGCAGCGGAGAGAGACGCGGGTTCCCCATGTTGTTGTTGCTGAAGTTGTTGTACGAATCCTGGCTGCTCAGTTTGGCTGGAAACACACACACACACACACACACACACGCAGAATCAATACCATTCTCAGTCCCTGAGTCTGACGCCACATAAAATTGTTTATAAAAATGAAACTTTTGCTCCAAGAAATAAAGAAAAGATTGGGGGATTTTTCTTTTTTTCCACTCATATTGCAAATTTCACACACACACACACACACACACACGCACACACACCTCACCCTGGGTTCAAGGCCGACTGATTGGAAATAACTAGCTCAAGATGCTACATCACAAAGGCTCGGCCTCTGCTCGTCGTGCCTGGCAGTCTGTTAATCAAGGCCAATCAACAGGCCCTGCACACACACACACACACACACACACACACACACACACACGCGTCTCATCTCACATATCCTGTGCAGTCCTGGCACACATAATCAGGACGTGTCAAAGGGCGCCTGAGTGACCTTAAGCAGCTCCAGCAGCAGCGAGGCTGGAGCTCCCCCCCCCCCCCCCCCCGTTTACCTTTCACCTGTTAGCCTGCGTCTCATTGGCTCACTCGCTCTAGCGCTCTAGAAAAGGAACCATCTTCCGTCTAATAGTAACAACACGTCGGACCAAAACATGCCACCGTACACGTTTGAGTCCCGGGGGGCCTCGAAAACAAATATGTTTGCAATATCGCGACAGGGAGACGCAGAATGTGAACGCCGCCGATTCAATCGGAGCCCAAGGAAATTTCCAAGTTCAAGAGCTTTCCAAAGAAATAAAGAGCGAAGCGGCGGGCACCCCCACAATACCCCCGCTCAATGTTTTCCTTCTTCCATTTGTTGCCTCAGCAGATGAGTGACAGCCGCGCTACATAAAGCAGTGAAAGGGAAGTGGTGGCGGGGAGGGGGGGGGGGGGGGGGGGGGCTGAAGGGACAAATAGAAAACAAGAAAACAAGGAGGACCTGAAAGGTAACAAAGGAGGAGGAGAGCGCCCGGTCATTATGTGGAAGGAGCGATCAAGAGGGGGCTGAATGGGAGCGGAAAGGGGCTGCTGAGTGTTTGGCTCCAGTCTTTTAGATCATTAACGGGGAGCTCAGAGCGGCGTTCCTCTCGCCAGGACGCCGCTTTGTCGGACATTTACGGCCACAATGCCGCGTGACCTTCGTGCACCGACCACGGCACTCGTGTCCCGGCGGGGCCAACCGACGGAGGTCCGGTCCGGGGCCGCTCCACAAAGCCCTTCATATGTCAAGACTGCTGCACCCTCGGAGCCGGGGCCACCTTTTGTATGGGGGGAGGGAAGCAGATGAGGGGTGGGGGGGGGGGTGGGCATAAAAGTCTCTACAGGAAGCAGCTTGAAAAAAAAAAAGAGTGGTGCTTCAACTTTAAGAGGGGAGTGAAGGATGAGGATTTAGGGAGGCTGGGTTGGGGGGTGGGTGTCAATAAATTTAACATCCTCGTCCAAAATGGACATTTTTCCATTATTTGCCGTCATCCCCATTAAGGATAAGCCCGTGAACAGGTGTTGGGGGGGGGGGGGTGACGGTCAATGTTAATCGAGTCATCACGTCACGCTGCCAGCCGAGGCCAAAAGGTCTTGAAGGACCGCGCGCCCCCCTCCTGAGAAGACGAGCTAATGTGGAACGTGTCGGAGGATCACGCTCTGGCTAAAGATGATACGTGAATTAGCTTCAGAGGGATGAGGTTGGCCCGGGGGGGCAGGGATGGGGGGGGGGGGGGGGCTATGGGACCTGTTTCAATAGTTCTATTAGCAAATATCTGTGTGTGAGGCCAAAAATGCTTCATCTTAAGGGCAAATGTGAAGAAAAGCCCACGATTTAAGGAAATCTATAAGGTTTTTCTCAGAATGACGCGACCGAGCTGGTTCTAGTCTGAGGGTTCTCCCTGAACACGGGCCTGGACCTCCACCCCCACCCCCACCCCCACCTCCACCTCCACCTCCACCTCCACCAACCTTTTCCAATGGCCGCTAACAGAGGAAGGAGGACGGCGAGGCAACGGACCACGGGCACAAAGAGGCGAGGGCGAGGCGGAGGGACGAGAGGCGTCGGGCTCCAGACGCGGGCCGTGATTTGATTAATGACCGGGGCGTGATGTGCTCGTGAAGCAGTGACACATGACGTCTCATGGAAAGAAGACCCGTCCATGCAAATCCGGCGCCGTCGCCGTCGCCGTGAGAACAACCCCGACCCCGCCAAAAAGGTCCCGAGTCTGTCACCTGAGCCAGGGCGCTCTTTCTCCCTCAGCCCATCCGTCCGTCCATCCATCCCCGCCTGTCTCAACAGCATTTGCATCCTATTCTCACATCAGACCTCTCTCGGGCTCCTTTGCGCCCGTTCCCTCTCCTCCGCCGCCCCCGCGTCACGCTATCTCATGTTGCTCCCAACTCTTTTAATCCCCGATTTGCATCCGATACAAGCGGGAGGCTCCCAATGAGGACGGGACGCGCTCCCAAGACTGCGCGTGTCAACACGAGCGCGTCCCATTTGAATCGGGTGGGAAGAAAGCAACACAAAAAGAATACAGGCCTGAGGTCTGGAAAAGTGCTGCGGGGGGGCCGGGTTGGACAGGTTGAGTGATGATCGGGGAATTAGCGGAGACCTCGAACCCGAAGATGAATTTGCAGCTGCGAGACGGAGGGAAAAAAAAGGAGCGGGGAGGACAAGAAAAACAATACCAGGCGCTCCGCAGCACTGGGAGCGTTTTATGGTCCCATTTATTTTCCTTACTTCCTTAATTCGGCATCCAAAAAAGATCAAGCCTTCTCCGCTTTAATGAGCCGCCCGGCTGACGGGATCCGACCTCGGCCCCGGACGGGCGCGTGTTTCAGAATCAAGCAAATGCGACGCCTCAAAATGGATTCCTGCTCATCCATATGAAAATGGACCTCTACAAGGTCGCCGACATTTGCATGACCCCCCACCCCCTCCCCACCCCCCCAACCAGAAAACGGAGAATTTGGCACTCGCCGCAATCGGTATTTCTGGGAGTAGCAATCGAAGTCCTCGGACATCAAAGCAACTGTTGCACCAGGAAGGAGAAATAACGACAACAGCACCGCAGGTAATTTAAAAAAAACCAAAAAAACCACCAGGTGATGTTGGTGGGTCGGAAAACTGAGAAGGATCAAAGACCATAACCAACAATCCATCAAAACGAACATTTTTTCAAGAAGATCAAAGAAGCAACCTGACAGAAGGACTTATAAAAGATTTCAAAGCATGAAAATCATCATTTAATCATTGTGCCACCAGCAAACATCCGTCTCTTCCCACTTTCCTCCATTCAGAAGTTTCCTACATGTTCAAGGAGGGAGGGATTAAAGCAAGAGGAGGAAGAAGAATGAAAGGGGGTGGGGGGGGGTCTGTTCTACCATCCCAAATCCCCAAAGCATCATTATTAAAACACTCACTTCCACGGAAAGGGGGGGGAAGAGAGGGAGAGGAAAAACAGAAGAGAGGAGAAGAAACACGAAGACAAAAGGGAAGAAAAGGAGGAAGAGGGGAATAAAGGAGCGGGGTTCCCCCCCCCCCCCCGCCCGGACCCAGGAAAAACAAATTAAAAGAGCCTTTATAAAACACAGATGCTGCAAAAAAAATAAACTTCACCCGATTTAGTGTTTTGCAAAGGAATCAGACAACTGGTGGAAAAACCATCGGCTGCTTTTTGTCTCCTCTTCCTTCCTCCCCCCCCCCCCCCCCCCCCCCCGTTAGGTATCAGCACAGTGGACAGATCTATCTCTTCACCCCCCCTCCGCTCTTCCCTTTGTGCGCTGATCCTGCTGGACTGCTATTTTAAGGCGGAGAAAAGCCGAGGTCAGGCCGGCCTGTGTGAAAATGGCTTCCTGCCCGGTCCCCCGCTCCCAAACCGCAAGCTAACGGGGAAGTTTTATTGGGAGTCCTATTTGGGAACTTTTTATTAAAGTTTCTCATGTCGAACGACATGAAAAAAAACACCCGAAAATCTCTAAAAAAGGCCCCTTTTTTTGTTTTGAAATCCTAATTTTGTCATTACATGTGAGAGCTCATAAACTCATTGAGCGTTGATGGGAAGTGAATAGAGTTTGGAATTTAGCGAGGCTAATTTAGCGATAGCTTCCAAATCCACGGGCTCAGATGACACGACCCCGTCTGTGCGCGAGCGGTGGCGTGCACGACTACGTCAAGTCGCTGTTTATAAAAGGCTCAATTAAAGCCTCGTCTGAAGCTCCGCGAGTGGAGCCCCCGACATATACGGAACAGATGTGTCGTCGGGGAGGGACGCCCCGATCGATCGCACGCTAGTAGCACGCTAGCTCGCTGATGCACGCTCACGTTTCCACGTGTTTGGGCCTTCGGTCTGGGATGGCGGGAACAGCCGGAGGTCGTTCATGTAGCTAGCGCAGATAGCACGGAGCAGCTACAGCAACATCAAAGGCCCGGAACGCTTTTAACGGGAAGATTCTGGGATATGTGCACGTTTCACACTAGACTATATTTTAACAATATATATTTGCATTAAATATCATTATGAATTTTGTCAATTTGCAACCTTAAGGTGTGTGTGTGTGTGTGTGTGTGTGTGTGCGGAGGAAGCACGGGAAGCTTCTGACAGTTTTAATGTTAAAAACAATAAAAATTCCACATAGAAACTAGAAAATGTGTGAGACTGGAATAAAAAACCACTGATTTATGATGATTTACTGAGGAGGCCGTCATCAGTACTGACGAGTTCTCAGTACTGACGAGTTGATTATTTTAGATCACACACACCAATGACAGGAAAATTCCGTGTTAGTCGGTGGGAGTATCGGGAATAGTAGCTGGATAAATGCTGGGACTGTGCGGATGTTTTAGGGTTGCCACCAGGAACGTGAACAATTGCAGTTCTAATTGTTTTAGAACGCTTCAGAACTTATTAGACTTTGTTATCGCGGCGGCACATCTGACTTTATTGGCTGTTTTCAGAAAAACAGGATTTGATTTGATTAAATTAGATCCAATTTTTATGTTGTTGATTAAATTTTGTCTCACAAAAAATAAAAAATAAATTAATCACAGTTGGCAGGACAACGAGTGGGAGCAAAAAGAGTAAAAACAGGGATTATTTAGGTTTCTATTCAGATCCAATTCTATATAAAATATGAAATAAGACTAAACGCACGTCTTCCTGTTGCAACACATAAATAAGAAATAATCCAAAATCTACTGACGGAGACAGGAAAAGCGTCATATTCCCTCATTCGTTTACCGTCCATGGATTGTCTGACATTTCTGAACGGGCCTGATCCGAGGATGATGGATGCAGAGCAGGGAGGGACGGAGGCGCCGCAGCTCCGGGGGCGTGACGGCGCCCTGGCCAGAGTCTGATCAGCAACACGTTTTGTCCTCCCGTTATCAAATCGGACTAAAATCGCAGGTGTCCTTCAAAAAGCCCGTGAAATACCTGCTGGACCGAGTCCAGGGCTTCTATTCCCCTTTTTATTGTTGGGAATTTAAAATCGAATTAAAAAATGAGTGAAAAAGGATGAAAAAAGATCAGGAAATAAAGAAAGCAGCGGCGGAACGTGCACGTAATGGTTAGATAATGAAATAATATTTAGGGAAACACTTTTAGAGGACGTAACGGACGGGGCGGGGGGAAGAAAAGGTGTGTGTCAGGAAGATGGAGCCAGGAAGATGGAGCCCCCGCAGGGGACAAAAGGAGGGATGTGGACCGCTATTGATTCTGCCACAATGGAGGGTTTGGGCTCTTCAGAGCGTGCACTTTTCACTCCGCGGAGGAAATAAGCTTGAAGCCACAAGTGCCGCCCGTGTGTGTGTGTGTGTGTGTGTGTGTGTGTGTGTGTGTGTGTGTGTGTGTGTGTAGCGAGCCAGCTTTATTTCTTTATCTCTACCTTCCAATTTTGCAAATCAAATAATGATGAGTGCAGCAGCGTGCACCCGCTGATAAGAGGGTTTAGCGGTTGCTCAGATTGAGTTATTAGGGTGCGTCTAAAAAGGACGGAGGGCTCTGGTGGGGCCCGGGTGCCTGCCAACATGTATACACTCCCTGCTGGGTGTATTTTGGGTTGCTTTAAAAGCCCTGAAAATACAGGGGGGCGGCTAATTCTGAGGGGTGGCAGCTCGCTCCGTGGCAGTGTGGGTTTTTTGGTGCCGAGTTCTCTCCTTTCACAGACTCCGGGGCCTCGGCGACCACCGCTAACGGCGGCTAGCTCACGTCGAGAGCTGAATCTTGGCGGTGCGGCAGGTTGACGGGAAGAGAGGCGTTTGTCACGTCTCCGTGGAACAGCGATGTGCAGCGTGGGGGGGGGGGCAATTCGGAATGAGAGCGGAGGATAAACAGAGTTACACACGTAAACGGCTGAGGAAACCAAGGGAAAGATTAGAGCTCAGACGTTCTGGCTGGAGGAAGTGAAGGCTTTTAATGAACGGTCACTTCCTCCAGCTCACACCCCTCCCCTACCCCAACACCACACACACACACACCGCCTCACAACAGCCCCAGAATCAGGGTAAAAAGCCGTGCAACACAACTCAGACCGTCCCTCCAAAGGCCTGCTCTTCTCCCCGCTCTCCAGACCTCAGGCAATCCTGACCACACAGCGCCACACGGAGGACAACTCCGGTACTGAAGGCTCGCGGGTGCCAATCAAATCCAGAAGTTACAAGAAGTTCGTGTTCGTCTATGACCGTGTTTAACTGAAGACAGACGCGAAGGACGTGCGTGTTTGTGGGGAGCAGAGTGATAAATTGCCTGACAGTTGACGTGAGTAGAAGTATGAGTTCCTGTTTATTCCTAAACGTCTCCGGAGCACAATGCAAACGCTGGTGGATAAGGTGGAGGAAGCGACGCTGCTGTCGCTGATAAAACGTGTGAAACAAGAGCCCCAGCGCAGATTTGTGGCGTGGACGCGCACGCCGCCGTCTCCCACATCTGCCTGCTGAACGGCTGATATTTGCTCATAACCTCTCAATACTGTTTTATGTATTTATTTTATTGAGCCGCGAGGCAAAAGCTCAAATGAAATGAACACAAAACAGCATGCTGATGTATTTAAGGTCTCTTGTAAGGTCATTTTATCCATAATGTAGCAGCATTGTTTAAATAATTAGTATAGTAATAATAATATAAATCTAATTTAGCATCGATACCTTTATTTATTCCCCACAACAGGAAGTTTTCTTGCCGACCGTGCTGATGTGTCGTTTTCTGTCTGGTGTCCGTGCGGGTCTACGGTCACGCGACATTTCCACGCGGCTCTATGACGGCGTAGATGGACGCCATGGCAACGGCGGAGGGAGAAGGGCGCAGCTACAAGAGTTTTAAGCTAATGAACATCTGGATGGGTAACGCTGCTTCAGAAGACTGATCCAAGACAGGCGGCTCATCCCGCTGAATGAAGCCTGGACCCCGACTCCGTCCCCCCCTCCCACAGTGTTTACAGGGATTTGGGATGGAAACGCTAACTGGCTGTGTTAAATCCGTGTTTAATCCCATCTTTGTGGAACAAGAGAGTTCCACATCGTCGACTGTAACTGTTTAACCGAGAGGAGCTGCACCGGCAAAAGCAGGGTCGCCCCGAGGTCGTGTACATACATGTCACACGCTAGCAGCTATGAGCTCATGTTTCCTTGGCATCGACCTCAGCGGAGATTTGCTGTTTTTCACCGCAGGACGATGACTGACGAGGGGGGGGGGGGGTGGCAGGCGAGATGAAACACAAAAAAAGAGCCCCCAAACCCAAATAAGCAAACCGTCGTCCTCTAATAGCAGAAAGGAAGTGGCCCTTTATCAACAAGTGAATTAACAGTTTCCCGTCACACCTTGTTTTCGGCCTCCCTTTTTCTGTCTGAACCAGCGCCAGGGCCCACATGGCCCACAGGGCCCACAGGGCCCACAGGGCCCACAGGGCCCACAGGGCCCCGCGCTCGGACCACCGGGGCTCCTGCAGGCTGAGGAAACAAATCTGTTGCACTGACTAATAGCCTTGTGTTGATCTCTTATGGCAACCAAAGAGCCGTGTATACACACAAAAGGCACCCGTGCATGCGAAGAGAAATGTCATAACAGTGACGAGAGTGTTGGAGAGAGAAGGAACGGAAGGAGGGGGGGGGGGGGGGGGGACCACTTAAACACTGCATCCAATTCAGAGACCCGGTAAATAGCGATAAATTATTCAAAAAGACGGTTCAAACTGCACATCCGGCGTTCCTCCTGACGCAGAGAGTTTGGGTTTTTATAAATCAGACGCGAGCTGTAAACGTCCTCCTCTGAGGGGGTCAGGAGGCGTTTGACCTCTGACCTTTCGCTCGGGTTCTGTCGCCTCCGGGATCCCCCGGACCGATGTGCAGCTCACCTGCGGCGCGGCAGAAACCCGGGCTATTAATTTGATGAAACGAGCAGGAAAGCGTGGAGGCCGGACATTTCTGTCAGCATTTATTGTACGTGCCTCCATAAACACCACATATTGCACTCTAATTGGAGAGCAAGTGGAAGCGCAGGCAGCTGTTTTGACCATCTACGGCTGCGGCGAAGGTGGCGCTCTCCAGAAAAACCAGGCCGGCCGCACAGACTGTTTTTCAAGCAGCGATAGAGAAGATAAAAGACTTCGGAACGCATTAACATTAGAAAAAAAAGGAAGAAGAAGAAGAGGGTTTTTCGATTATATGATGGAGTTGTTTTTGGAGCCCCAGCACCCTCTGCCCCGCGCTCACAACGTGCACGTACTGATCGGGCCGCGCTTTCAGGCACGGGACGGGCACCCCCGTGGGTCATCGCCTCCCATCGTGCGGAGGAAAGGAGACGGGGAGGGCTGGGGGGGGCGGGGGGGGGACACAAATAGCCTGTCCAGATTTGAACGGGGACGAGAAGACGGCCGATTGCAGCCTCTATTTTTAGGCTTGTTGATGGCCCAGGCTGGCAGGCTGGAGAAGGATGTGTACTTTTCTGCAGTTCCTTCCCAAAAATCAACGCCGTCCGCGCTGGCGACAATCACAGAGCAGCTGTTGTGGCTAGGTGGCCCCCGGGGGCCCCCGCTCGCCTCGCCCCCCCCCCCCCCCCCCGCCGCCTCCTGCCAGCCTGAGAACGCTCGCCCAAAACTCACACCCCAGCGTGCAAAAACAGGCGGAAGGCGGACCGCCCCGACGTGTTTGCATCCGGCGAAAATCGGGCGAAACAACGGCGGTTTTAATCGACGCTGGTGGCGGCGGTGGGAGGAGGGGGTGGATTTTTTTTCTAAATTTACATGCGGCAGGATGTATGAGGCCAATCTGTCTTGGAAATAACAGAGGGAGAGACGTGCGCGGCCTCGCCCGCAGAGCGCTCGCCGCCGCGCTCCGCTCGCTTGTACTTTAGCGCCGCATAAATACACGGCCGCGCTGAAAGGTGACAATCATCGTGTCGGAGACGAGAGTTCCCTCCGCCCGGCTGATTTATCGCCCCGGCGATGACATCACGCACGATCACATCCACCTGTCCGGGCGTATCCAGAGTAGTAAAATATAAACGACAGCTTTAACGTGCTATGGAAAACGCGCAGGTGTTTTTAGAGACACGGAGGATGTTCCCACATTCCGAACGGCTGGAAGGTGGACGGCGAGGGGCCAAACCGGAGGGCACGGCACACGTGGCCTAATGAACCAGCTCCTGACAGCTTATCGGTCCTATAGGTGCCGACTCGCACTGGAAGGTGTTGAATGTTTAGGAGACGGCGAGCTGGTGTCTGTGGTTTGGAGAACCGCTGTGATGGAAGAGGTGTGATGTCAGACTCCAATTTCCTTTGGATTATTATATAAACTGTACAAGTCCAAATTTATGAAGAGCTCCCATTTTGTCCAGAGCAGGCTTCATTTTCACTGTCCACCAGGTATGTCTCTCTCTCTCTCACACACACACACGCACACACACACTGATGTATCACTGAGGACTAATTGTTGACAGGTGGCCTTAATGCTCTCCTTTGAAAGAAAGTGTGATTTACGAGCAGCGTCCCAGAGACCCCGGCTTTCAGCGCCGCTACTACCGACTTATCTTCCCTTCCCTCCGACACCCCCCCCCCATCCTCCTGTTCTATCTCTCCTTCGTTCCTCTCAGTTGCACCTCATTACTTGGCCCACTCACTTTCACCTCGCCGCCCCCTTTGATCAGTTTGTCCCGTTGCGTCTCTCGTGGCGGCCGAGCGCCGACGTCCTTTTAATGTCTGACGGCCTCTTTTTCAGCGCGCAGGAATGCGCGAGGATCATGGCGTCGGGGGTTAGGGAAGGGTCTCGGGTCTAGACGGGGGAGAAGACAGGAAGGAGAGAGGATGCGAGGGCGCCGCCGTTCAGGAGGGTGCGAGAGCGCGTTTGATAACGCGATGGCTTGACCCCGACCTCGTGGCCGCAGCGTCTCCCGTCACCTCCTCTCGCTCAGCCTGAGATAACGCACATAAAAATATAGCAGTCGTCTCAGTTTTGTGCTCTGACGCGGCGACTAAACCGCAGCGCGAAACACCGACGTGTGACCTGAAGTCTAAAGTTCGGTTTATGAAATCCATCTTACACCGGGGCAGTTTCGACCCGTTTCTTTGGAGGGTTATCGGTCTGTTGACAGTACAGCTAATAAAGCACAGGGCAGATTCCTGGAAACCTCCGAGTAGCAGTTACTCATGGGTTTAAACCCAGGTTCAACCCAGTCTGACCCTCATTCTGAGAGCTGGGCAGTGAGGTAAGAAGTTAAAAAAGTCACCGTGGTTCGTGGTCGTTCAGGTTTGTAAAACGAAGCAAAAGCTGCAGAAAAGTTCTGTGGAATTAGAACCGCTCCGTTTCTAATCTGGCGCCTCTCTGAACAGTTTATCGCTCGTTCGCCCCCCCCCCCCCCCCCCCCCCTCGCCAAAAACGGGTTCCCGGAAAAGCGCGATTAGTGCGAACCGTGATATTTTACGACGCGCGACACCTCGGGGGTCACGCGGTGCGGCGGACGCAACGTGTGTGTTTGTCATCTGCAGCTGTGCCAGACTGGGACACAGACTGGGACACAGGCCGGGACACAGAGCGGGACACAGGCCGGGACACAGGCCGGGACACAGAGCGGGACAGAGGCCGGGACACAGACTGGGACACAGACTGGGACAGAGGCCGGGACACAGAGCGGGACACAGGCCGGGACAGAGGCCGGGACACAGACTGGGACACAGAGCGGGACACAGAGCGGGACACAGGCCGGGACAGAGGCCGGGACACAGAGCGGGACAGAGGCCGGGACACAGACTGGGACACAGGCCGGGACACAGAGCGGGACACAGAGCGGGACAGAGGCCGGGACACAGACTGGGACACAGGCCGGGACACAGAGCGGGACACAGAGCGGGACAGAGGCCGGGACACAGACTGGGACACAGTCCAGGACACAGGCCGGGACAGAGTACCTGGAAAAGCCCTACTGAGATGAACAGTGAGGGGAAAAAACAAATAAAAATCTGCACGGACGCAAAGTGGAACTTGAGCGCAGCCTGGGGGTGGTTGTGAATGTGTCTGATAGCGAAGCGTTAATCAATGACCCAGCCACTTCATCAACAGCCCCCGCAGGCCCCCGGCCCACGTTTATGCTGCCTTTTAAGCCAGCACCAAATTCCCTGTTCCCTGTGACCTGACGTGGGCCCACACTCTCTTCTTCTTCTGTGGTGGCACTAACATCTAACACCACCGTTTGTTGAGGAACTGCTTCCTATTTGCTTTACTTTATGGTTGAAAACAGAAGCACTGAAGTAAAATCCCTTTGTTGGCCTGAGCCTGGATTTAAGGTGTCCTGGACACGTTGGGAGTGACTCCAATATCAGACTAGCATGAAGTCCAGGAGGCTGCTCAGAGTGAACGCTAATGCCCCTCACCGTGCAGCGGCGACCCCGACGGGCTGCCGGACAGCCCCGGTATGGGGCTAGAGCGCCCTCCGATTCCTCCTCCTCCACCCAGGATGCAGCCGCCTCCTCCCACGCCTCCACCACCTGCTCCTCCTCCCACGGCAGCCGCCCGATTCAGCTCCTGCTCGATCTCCTCGAGGCCGGCGCTCTTCTGGAACCGAGACATTCGGTTGACCACCCGGGGGGACATGTGCGTGCGGGCGCAGGGAGCGCCGCCATACGGGTTGATAGGAAACACGTGGGTGGTGCCTCGGAGGGTGCTGATGGCCACCCAGCGACTGTCCTGGGTGAAACACATGTCCTGGACCTGGGAGCAGAGATCGAAACGAGCGGTTAGAGAGGCCGAAGGCTGGAGCCGTCAGATAACGACGTCCCTGTTTTAGAAAGGTTTCAGTTAAATAAATATACGCATGTGACAGGACTCGGTACCGGATCGCAGCCTGGATCAGCTGTCTGACGGATACACAATAATGCGAACACATGTCAGCTGAACGTAACACCGCTAATCACAGCGCTCTTCAAGAGCTTCGATGACATTAACAGAGAACATCTGGAACATCTGCGACCTTTACCTACTTCGGCTTCTTCCGTTTCAGTGGATATGAGCTGGATCAGAACCAGATCCACCTTTTCCTGTCCTACCGTAAAGTTTCTGGCGCTGCTTCTCCATTTACTGAAAGGTTCTGGAGTTTTGAGCCCAAGACTGAGTCCAGGAGCCGACAGCATAATGAGCTACTGTCTTGCTAAATCAGGCCCTGATCGTACGCAGACTCTTCCCTTCATATATACGTGGCTCGGAGCGGCCGCGCAAACAGAACCGAGCATATTGTAATTAAGATCCGGGGTTCCGCTGCATCCAAGTGTTTGACAAAACATGTCATTTGGTGTAAAATACTAATGAGGTTCCAATTAGGAAGGAATCAGTACAAATACTTTAAAGTTGCTAGATGAGAAACGTTGGATAATATCATTCCCTTCTGCCTGGGAAACTGCACAGACTCAGAGGGCTTTTTTTTATTTTTCTTGCACAAAAAAAAAGGAATGCACATCTGGAAGTGTATCTCTATCTTTACCGGCGCTTTAAAAGCTCCCGGCAAAGTGAAAATGTGCAAATGTGTACGTTTGACTGCGGCCAAAAACCCAGAAGATTTGACGGCGTCCTTTGTTAGGTCTTCCCCCTCAAACAGGGAGCGACTCAGGAGCAGACGCTTGCAAAGATAGGATCTCCCGGAGCATGTCAGACATGCAGGGAACCAGACAGATCGACTGCGGGAGACAATGCCAGTACGGGACGGTGGGAGAGGGAAAAATGCACCGACACAAAAGAATCAGACCGATCGGGTGATAGCGCGCTGGATCCCCGTCCACCGTTTGACATGTTGAAGGAGGCCGGTTGTGAGGAAGGTGGACCGGGCTGGATGGAAATTAAGACGGGGCCCAGCAGAGGAGCTCGGCCCGCGCTTGGCGGGCAAATCAAGCGAGCGTTTGTACCTGCGGGCCGGTCTCATCTTTCACCGGGTCAGGCTCGGTAATCGGCCCCGGCAATGACGGTTAATGGGGCATCCTCGGCATCCCAGACAGCGGCCTTGCTCCGCCTAGATGAGTGAAAGAGGAGGCCCGACCGGGCCGGCTCGGAGCTGAGAAAGAGCTACTTTGTGCGCGCCGTAATGGGTCGTCACGGAGCTGTCAGGGAGCCCAGCGCGAGGGGACCGTTTTTATCGGGCGGGACATCGGCTGGAAGGCTGCAGTGGCGGTGTGACGGCCAGCTACTGCAGATATCAATCAGCCTGAAATGATCTTGAAAAGGCGGAATGTGAATGTGTCAGTGTGGAGGTTGTACATTCCACGTGGGGGGGCGGGGGGGGCGGGGGGGGGGGTTCTGGCCTTCCCTTCTGCAGGAAGACAGACGCCAAAATCTGTGATTAATGCGTCTGCGAGCGAGGAAAGGCAGAGGGTAAGAGCGCAGGGTGCCGATGCTGAGCGCTGCTTTCCCGTCCCTGTTAAAAACGTGGCGATCGGCACAGGCCCGACACACCTGACCGGGGAAACCTGGCGCCGGAGAAACGGCTACCGAGAAGGAAAGGGAGATTTGGGATATCGGATTATGTAAATGAAGGCAAACACAGGGAGGCGAGACGCAATCACAGCTGAAGGTACAAGGCCTGGAGAGCTGCCCCCGTAACCTCGGCGACAAGCCCTGGCCGCTTTGCCCCGTGGCTCCACTCTCATCTACATTCTGGCCTTCTTTCAGCCTCTTACAGCTGTTATCAGCTGCGGGTGTGTTTACCTGGCCTCGGGTCACTGACAGCCCGCCGCATGTTTGACCGCTGGAGACAGATAAGGCGTCTCCCCACCCACCTAACTCAAGACTTTATCACTCCTCGCTCTGTGTCTGAGCATGTGTGTGTAAGAGAGAGAGTGTGTGGCGATAACCCCCTGGCCCAGGCACTCGGCTGAGGCCGGCTTTCAGTGTTTACAGCGGGTCAGATCAAAGCAGGCTCAGCGTGCAGCCGGTCAGCGGACCTGCCGTTTGGTTACACATTAACTCCAGGCAGGCAGCCAGAATGTGTGTGAGCGATAGCGTGTTTTCCTCGTCAATAATCCTGAACCCAACAAGGCCCGAAGTGGCTTTGTTGGATAACTAAGAAAATTTACAGCCGAGACGGCGGGAGGAACTCGGAGAGCTGAGATGTTGCCGCTGTTGTTGCCAACTGGTGGTTTTGCTTAGAACCTCAGCAAAGGCCGCGTCTCCACGCTCCTGCAGCTGTTTCTGATGAGGCGTTCGACACACGGGCAGATTCTGCTGAGGTTGTTTCAGATTATTAAAGAAAAAAACCACCTGTGCTAACTTTCACCTGGATATTCAGCATCATTTATGCACGCGGCCACGCCTCCTTTCTGTCCAAATGGGACAAAAAACGGAGAAGGGACGTCACAAAGCTCTCTGACCACAGTCATGTGTCCTATGGCAGCAGGACGGGAGGACACACATGATGACTGCTGTTCCAGTCGGTTCAAAGGACAAACGGGTGATAATGCGCTCCAGCCTGGCTCCGCGCTGCTAACGAGTGTAAAACAGAACCAATAAATCTTGAACACACCCACTGACAAACAGCAAGAATGTTTTTGTTGGTAATCTTTGGCAGCGGCCGACGTTCTCCCATCATTTCTGTTTTAAATTTGCTGTGGGAAACATTTTAAGCTGAAGCCCTCTTTATATAAACAGGCTTGTTTTGGGGGTTCGGGGCACTTTATTTAATTAGCTGTACAAAAAAAACCCCAACTAAGCAGCGTTTAATGTGTGTGTGTGTGTGTGTGTCTCAGACCTTGGCCTCCGTTTCCCCTCGATGTAACGTATAGAGATGGTGCACGGCGCTCTGTGAGGACGCCCAGGGGTGGGTGAGGATCTGGAAGACGTGGAAATCGTGTCCGAGAGCGTCGGCAGTCACCAGGAGCATCCCTGCAAAGAACACACGGGCTTCAGGAATCACGGCCGTGACGCCACCCTGTCCTCAACGTGCAGATATGATTCGTCTCATCCGCTGGTTTCCAGTTCAGCAGCTGCCATCTTACAGCACAACGTACATTTGGCTTTTGCATTCGACAAATGCAACCCCTCTTTTTTGCCCAACGCAGATCAATTAGCCAAATAAATAATAAATAAGCTGGGAGCGCAGTCAATAAATGTGTTTTAAATCAATCAAAGCTGCTCCCTGAGAGGATTGCTCGTGCTTTCCCGAGTTGTATTATGAGAAATCTAACAGCAAAGTGACTTGTTAAAGGGACTAAAAGGCAGAACAACCCGGTGCATCACCTCCAACTGGACTGGAGTGAATTCCAAAGCTCAGGACTCTGCGTGGTCCAGCGGCAGGTGTGTCCAGCGTGTGTGTTCCACCTTCCACACAGGCGACGCTAGCTAGGCAGCGCGCTTCTGCCACTTCCTGTTCCATTTCCTGTACCCCTCTGGTTTTTAAAATGTCTTAAAACTGCATTTAGAAGAGAATTTGTGCATGTTTGAACAAGGAAACTGACACATTAACGCCAGCGCTCATCAGCAGACAAGATGATGAGTGTCTAGAAAAGAGAGAATCGCATCCACATATGGTTATGGGTGTGTAACCCGCCCCCTACCGGTGACATGCCCGTTCATTTGGTCCTCTTTTATTTGAAGCTCGTCAAACTCCAGAAAGTATAGGCCCTCGCCATAAACAACATGCTCAACAAACCACACCAGAACAAACGTGGAGCTAAACTGGCCCGGCGTGGACGAACGCCACACTGGAGCGCAACCCAGAACCCATCCCAGAGGTGTTTGGAGATGCTGCAAACAAACCCCGCGGCCCGGACCGGCCCGGCCCGGCCCGGGCCAGAAAGCTGGCGGCGGCGCCGCTGATGCAGACGGGGGGGATCTGAAATAAATGTCCAGACCTCGCATCTTTGACGACTCCCAGGCACGAGTGATATTAAAGTAATTAGTAATTTCCCTTTGAGTTTTTCACAGTGGAATCTTTCATGTGGAGGCTGCAGTAGGTTTTAATTAGTGGCGGGGCTTTATTGGGTGGCACGTGAAATGGGAAAAGAGGAGGCTGGAATGGCGCGGGATTAAAAGGACTCGGCAACACGTGACGGAGATGGAAAACACTTCTCCGGGAAGAAGAAAAAAGCAAGTGCGCTGCTAAATGCTGCACATGATTCATAGATGAAAGCTTTGGTGAAGGGGCGGATTGTTTTTGGGATGCTGCAGGGAGGGAGGGACAGATTGGAAGCACTCTCGAGGTCATGCAGGTTACCAGAGGTGGAGGGGAAAACATCAGAAGCGCGGCCAAGTGAAGTGTGGATTAAGACGGCGGTTAGCTATTCATGCTGTATCAGAGCGACCAGAAAGCCATAGAGCTGAGGCGCAGGGCCCGTAAACTCTTCAAAACCCACGCCCCAAACGAGGTGCCAAGCCACAAGAAGAATTTGCGTCAACTTGGAATACAGAGGAAAAAAGAAAAAGAAAAAGGACGGGGCCCTTCTAATTATAGAGTCTGGAAACGGAAGCGCAGGGTGATTAGGAGTTGAGGCGCTGCGGTGTGTTTATCTGGGAGCTTCCTCTCCCTCTCCAACACTCGCTCCCCCACACTCCACTCCACTTTCTTTCCTTCCTTTCTTCCTCCTCTCTGTCTCGGTCGGGCCCTGCACCACCCAGAGGCTGGAGGGGAACGGTCCTTGGGTTTCTGACGGATGAGAGTTGGCCGCGGTCCTCCGGCCGGGGCCGGGCCGCTCTCTTCTGCTGATGGCACAGTCTGGGCTCCAAAAAAGCAACAGCTCAAAGGACGGCTCTGGGAGCACAAGTGGCCCGGGACTGGGGGGTTTTGCGGGCTTGTTGAAATACAGAGGCCCTCGCTGTGAGGCGTCAGTGGGTTAGCCTGCGGCAAAGCCAAATTAAAAAGCAGCCGAGCCGTTCGAAGAGTGAAAAGAGAAAGTTTCAGGGAAAACAGAGGTTGGCCGGGGCAACGCTTGACACATCCTATTTATAACACCTCCACGCAGAGGTTACAGTGTTATTTATGATGTTTTAATACCAAAATCCTGGCACAGGCACTCGGGCTAGCGCTAAACTGAAAGGGATGGCTTCTAATTTGCCCTATGTGCAAGACAGACGTGCGGGACGCGAGGGACATGATATAATCACTTCCCTAAATATCCGGATCGTTTGGCTTCTTTTCCTCCCTAAAAATGGGGTTTGTCTTGTTTTGCTACAGGCATTAATGTCCCATCGCTGACCATCCAAACAGAAAACATCTGCTCAGTCCCAATAATAGTGGGAGGATGTTTCATTTGCAAAAGTGGTGGGGCAGGCATTAGTTCAGAGGCAGATGTGATGAGAGAGAGACACTGGCAGAGAGAGAGAGAGAGGGAGGGAGGGAGGGAGGGAGGGAGGGAGGGCACGACTTGGCAACACAAAAGGCCACAACAAAACTAGTACCCTTTCTAATTAACAACACTAGGCTAAAGAAAAGCTTTGAAAATCTCAAAAATCTCAAATTAGAACCATATGGAAGACATAAAGCTCACAAGATGGAGTACTTCAGGGACTCTGATAGCTCACGGTTGCTGGGACACATAAACTTCAGAGCAAATGAGTCCATCACGCAAATGAAAGAGTATCTGCTCGGTCTTCAGGAGTGGCAATTTGTGGGGAAGGATGGCGCTTTTTGTGTGACTGGAACATGTGCTGGGCGGGTACAACACGGAGGACGCCGCAGCGACGTCTCACACCAGCGTTCGTGCTGTGGCGAGGGAGCTGACCACCAATACGCATCATCGTTGACGCCGATTGGTCCATTCAACCCTACTTTTCATTTGTAATTGACTGATTTTGGTCACACGGACCTCAGGGTTCAGTGACTATAGAGCGGGGTGTTTACATATTTGTTTGTTTAGAAAGGAAAGAGAGGTGGTGTTGTTCTCCTTCTGCCCGCCATTGGAGCCGGCCTCTGGTCCTACTGGACCTGCGTGAACTCCGCCCCGACTCACTGCCCACTAATCCAGAGTCCCAGTGAATCCTTTTCCTTCGCTTTCCTCTGGTGTTTTTCCCAGCAAACATGTTCTCACAGCAGCTTAAAGAGAACTTTAACACCAGCGCCCTTTTGATGCCATGTTTGAAAATCCCCAAAACAAATTGTGCCTGTCCACAACCCCCTGATAAAGAATTTGGGGCTGTGATCAGCACTTAATCCCCTTTCTGAGCAAACACGCAGACACCGGGGCTGCGGAGGAAAGCTCCTCGCATTTCCTCCGCCTCTTTTAAAATACTTAGACTTCTGTTCGGTCGCGTTAACTCACAAAATCCCTTTAAACGTTCACCGCCACTGGTCAGAGGTCCGATTTCACACCGCTGCGACCGTCCGCTGACCAAACACAAAGAAAAGAGGAGCCTGCGCATGTGTGGCGGCATCAGAACATTTGGGTTTTTAATTTCAGCGTGAAGAAAAAAAAGCTTGGCAAACCAACAATGGCATGAACCAGCTGTGTGTCAGCAACACACACACACACACACACACTCACACAGAGGACGCCATTTAAATTCAATCGAAACGACTGAGATAAAATACCCGCGTTCCCCCGAGAATGGACCTACTTTGAACACGGAGAGTCAGGTTTCGGCATTTTCGGGACCACAAACTGGGAGCGAGTCAGACAGCGCTGACGTTCCCGGACCCATCAGGAAAGGATATTAGCCGGTTTTATGTCTCTGGCTGCTATTCCAGCTTGAATTGGACTGAATATTCGGGGGCGTTTCATACATATGCAACACCATTTGAACTCAGTGCATCAGGTGAAGCCACAGGGATGGGTTTTTCCATAATAACCTTAACATTATCAGTTTTAATATGAACAATAAAGAGGCAAACCCGACACGGTCCTGAATCAGAACCATCTGTCGACGCTGTTGCCAGCACAAACAAAGCAGAGGTCCGATCACAGGAACACGAACACGCCAATTTACATCTCCCCCATCTCGCCACCCACCTCCACACACTGGAAAGAAGTTACAAATGAGCTGCAGGTCACCACCGCGCGTGGGCTGCGAGCGAATCCATCGTACCGGGGAGTCTGCTGTCGGAGGCGGAGAGATGAATGTCCGTCCTGCGAGCTTCCCCGAGTCCCCCTGGCCGCTCCCACTGATAGCAGGTGACCAGTCACCGCGTTTCAATCCCAATAAAACCACTCTGGAGTTCAACCGTCGGCGTTCCCGAGGCCTGGAAGTCACAGGTGATTTATTCTAAACGTTCACCGCCCGTAATTCCTCGCACGGAAAAGTTAGTGGCACTGTCTCACTGGTGAGAAGGTTCCCCTGGTCGTCTTTTCAGGACAGTTTGGATACATCAAAATAAGTTATCAGCGAGGCTCGGATGGAGCCATGCGCTCATGCCTCGGGACATTGTGGCGCGAGACAAACGAGGTGAATTACAACGTTCTGCAGAGACCCGTTGGCCACGCACGGTCTGAAGAGACGGATGACAGGAGGAGGCGATAAAAGAAGCTAAAGCATCTGAGTCATGTCAAAGGTTGAACCGTGCGATCAGCTTGGTTTCAATCCTTCGTAGGAGGAGCAGGAGGAAAAGCGGTGATTGACAGCTGAGTCCTGCTAACAGGACGCTGGACAGGTGGAAACTGGATATTAGGGTCGCTACAGCAGCGTGCCTGGATATCTATCCCAGCCCCAGGCTTGCATAGGGGTGTTGCGGGTATAGTCACCACCTCACTACTGCACGCCGGACACCACCAGCGTGCTAACACCCCTCCCCAGCGCAGGGGTCCACCACAGAGCAGGATAATATGCAAACCACAGACGCCTCCAGGAACGACTGGAGGAACGCGATAGCATTCCTGGAATATGGTGGATGGAGCTGGCCTCACCCCAGTGAACCCGAAGGATCCCGGGCAGCGTTTCCAGGTAACACAGGACGACCTCAGACATCCGTTTTCCCCGTCTCGACATGTAATATGGTGGCATTTTAATGTCGAGGCCGACCGCCGCGTGTTTGGAGTCATTTCCTGGTCTCTGACTCAGGCCTTGGAAAGTTTGTAAAAGACTCTCTAAATTCAGTCCCCAACTTATCAGTCGGGGAGGAGCGAGTTTCCACTGGCGGCGCTGAGAAGGCTCCGGCAGCGAGCGGCGCAGTAAATCAAGCATCGGTACCAGCTGCGTCACACTAATTACTGTCTTGGTGTGAAGACACGACTCAATCCATGCTAAATGTGTGGCTATAAATGTGCGGCTGAGAGAGGACGCCTGTGTGCGGGGAATTCCCCTCGTGTTCAACATGTGCGTGCGGGTCCGGGGGTTTTTGTCGACGGCCTGCTTTCTTTCACACATCAGTGGGATGGAGGGACAGAGTTATTACACCACGGAGAGTTGTCCTGACGGTGCAGCTGCCTCCATGGTCAGGCTCAACAGGCCAGCCTATTCATTAGATGGGCCCGCTCCTAAAGCAGGACTATGGTTTATGGGACAGTTCAGCCTTGATTCATCAGACATTATTTCTGGCTTTGATGGAAAATTAAAAACACAGTTTGGATTTTTCTTTTTTAATATAGTCTTATCCAAAGGCAAGACTGGAAGAATTCTGTATGTTCTTCCATATGCCAACAGCAGAGTGGTGCTGCATAGATGACTGTACACTTACTCATTATTAGAGCCAACTTCCCAGTTATTCCAGGCCAGTCCAGTCCAGTAACGAGGTTCTGATGCTGTTACCCAGCCCTAAAGAGCAGGACCGGTCCAGTTTGCTGCTACTTGTGGACTATTTCGAGAGGTCAAAGTCTGCAAAGAGAACGAACTAAAGAGGAATCAGACGTGGCCCCCCCCAGCGCGGAGCAGAGGGCGGCGACTCCTACGGTTTCTGGATCAACTGCTACATCTAGTGCCAGTCACAGTCAAAAAGTCACGCTCGAGTTGTTGGACAATATCGCAGTCGTAAAAATATGAGCGTGTCCTGACCTTGGCGCCGCACCTAACAATCAAGTCAAGGATCGTTAAGGACAAGTACAGAGGACGAGACGTGAAAGAAAACAAGCAGACACACATTGCAGCTGTTAAAGAGGGCGCTTGGCCGCTGCATTTCATCTGCGTCCCTCTAATTACACCGCCAAGAATAGATCCGCGGATCCGCCGAAGCGCCAGCCGCCACACCAAGACGCGGCGGTCGCCGCTCCGCCCTCTGAACGGCCTCCAACACACACAAGCCACTGGGGTTTCTTACATAACTCTTCCCAGCCAAGACTTCTGGCCTTTTCAGCCTCTGTTGGAGTCAAATCATTGTTTCCTGCTCAACTCTTGTTTGGGCTTGACCGCCGAGGAGGAGGGGGGGGGGGGGGGACGGACGGACCTTCGGCGTGAGCAGGAGGGCGGTTCGGTCAAAGCCACGTCCCTGGAGCTGGAAGAGAACTCAGACCACTGAAGCCATCGCTCAGGATTTGGGGGCTCTGATGAAACTGCAAAGTCTCTAATTATGGGACGCTCGATGGCAGGCTCCTCTGAGAAGAAAATGAATTAAACTGCGATGAAACTTTACACTCCAGCGACTCTTTAACCTCACTGCACATGCTAACTGCGACCTTGCTCCAGTCCAACAAAGACTCTATTTTTAGGGCGGCCGTAATCTAAACACGCGTTAAATGCTCAGAACTGTCTACTCAGCAGTTTGAAGCCAACGGTCACATGTTCTGTGATCACTTGAGGGTGGAATTCTACACACATGCATATATTTTTAGCTTTCATAAGCAATGACAGAGAGGTGGAGAGATGCTAAACCGGGGCGCCCAAATCCAAGGCCGGGTTTTGTGTCCGACTAGCTTTCACCTGAGATCCCACGTTCATTGGAGGACTGGTACAACAGAAAACCCGGCTCTGCTCCGGCCCAGGACCTCACCTATTCTACCTTCACGTGCACAGTTCATAACTGGACTTCTAGGTAGGAAAAGACCGCTTTGACAAGCGCACGTCTTTTAACAAACAATAAATACACATCGTGAAGGTTTTTGCAGGTGGATCTACAGCGAAAGCGTCAGAGATGAACGCACGCACGGGCTCCTGATGTTCGGCCACAGACATCAGGTCTGGAATGCAGAGATTAAAACGTGTGATGTAAAGCGGCCTTAAGCTGCACTGGACTGGTTTGTGTTCCGCGTGCGGGTTTTTGGTGAATCGAGCGTGGGAGAAGGTGGGCCGGGGAGAAAAATGCCTCGTCTGACTCAGGCTGCAATATCACTCTGTTCACACTCAGATGGAGCTGCTGAGTTCAGACATAAGTCTTTATGAAGTGAAGGATTCTTGGGACTCGGAGGTCATAGGGTGAGAGCCATCTCTCAGCAGCTCCTTTATTAACTGCACATGCACGCATCATATACGTGAAGATAAGGCTCACACATGCCAGAGTCACGGGACCATGCACGGCCTGACACGTCGTGCGCTCCATGAGCCGGCCTTTCCGCGCCTTAGAAAACCACTACTGTCCCTTCCCTTCGGAGGCGGAAAGGTCGGCGAAGCTGGGAACGCGGGAAGTGTGGCAGAGAGGAGGGAATGGTTGATACATGGCGGTGGAAAATGTGCACGGGGAATTCAAAAAAACAGTGCATGCATTGGATTTCAGAAGCTTGGACACATCTTGACAGGCAGCAGGTCTAAAAGACCAAACCATGTAGTAAAAACACAAAGGAATGAAGCAGAAAGACTTCCAACCCTGCTGGGACCTCGGAGCGCCTGTGAACACCGGCAGGATTCAAAGGAAATGGTGGAAAAATCTAGCGTGCGCACACTGCTCATTTTGGCAGGAATCTGCCCTTGTTAGACAAATCAAAGATTATAAACCCATGCGCCATCCTAAATATGAGGCTGGAAGAGAAGCGTCTCGTCTATTTCTATTCATATCGCGTCTCTTTTCTGTGGATCTGATGGAGGCCGGTGTAGCTCACAGGCCCCGTTTACTGACTGCACGGCCGGGTTCCTGTGTGACGTGCACGTGCGGCCTGCGCTGGTGAGCGGAGCAGCAGCTCCACTGTGGAAGACATGAATCAACGGGCAGATCTGGGCGCGATAGGAGTGCTGCAGCCCAGCTGAGGAGATGGGAGGAGGCAGCCAGAAGCCCCTTCAGAGCTGAAGGAAAGTGTGATCACCCTTCTGCTTTTCATGGCTTCCAAACGTGCCAGAGCGCTCCCGTGAATGAGTGTGTGTGTGTGTGTGTGTGTGTGTGTGTGCGTGCAAGCGGGTCTTACCACTGGGGTTGAATTGCATGCAGGATATGGGTTTGTCATGAGCTGGGAAGTGAGCCACCACTCCCTCTCCGTCCGAGTCCTCACTCACCAAGACCTGGAGTACATATACAGACGCACGTACAAATGCACACATGCCCCACACACACACACCCACACACACACACACACGCACAGAAAAATCAAAAATCATTTTCTAACAATGAGAACATTGAAGCCACAATGGGACTTTCCCTCCCTGAAGGATTTCTCTGCACATTTTGGTTTTGGTCTGATATCATCGCCACTGTGGGACGTGTTGTTGGACATCACCTAACAGGGGAACCGCAGCACGCTAGCGTTCCTTCTGAATGTGCCATCTGCCCTCTTGTGGCTAAACATAAACCTGCTTAGCTTGAAAACAAAAGCAGTGATAAACCCCTCGAACCCCAACCTGATTAGAGCCAGCGTTTAAGCCAGAGGATGCACGAAAAGTATCCAATGATAGCGCATTTCCTCTGCTGCGACAGCAGTTTTTCCCGTAAAACAGCCAGAATGTAGCATTTAAATATATCTTTAGTATTCCCGTTTTATATCTGGACAGAAGGAAATCGCATTAAAAGTCACTTTACACAACTGGAGTTGGTTCCTGGACGCCTGCGTGAGGATGGTCGTCAAGAGAAATCTAATAAAGGCTCAGCTGAGATGTGAAGCTGGCAGAAAAGCCCTTTAGTCACAAAGACACGTTGGAAATGAGTCCAGACGTGGGACCACTTTATGTGAGAGTGAGAGAGAATATATTCAGTGGGTTAAATATGGCACCGGTCTTGCATTTTAAATAGGAATTTGTCCAAACAAGAAACAGCCTCTAAAGGAGGGTTTCGCCACAAAAAAAATAACATGAAAAAACAGAGGAAAAAAATAGGGGGGGGGGGGGAGAAGCGAAAGAAACAAAGAGGCTGGTGACATGAAGCAGATCACTTTTATTACAGTGCAGGCGGACAATGTTGTTCTGTGAGGGAATCCTGCTGGAGCCCTTTGAAACAGGAGCGCACTCCAGAGGACCCGGCGGCTCGCTGCACACCGGAGAACGTGTGTGTTCGAAAGCCGCTGTTCCAAATAAGGAATTTCAAAGCCTGGAAGACATGGGAATATCCTGGACCCCACTATCATATCCTTGCATGTTCCCAGTTCTCTCTCTCTCTCTCACACACACACACACACACACTCTCCCAGCAGCAGCCTGCCTGGTCCAGCCAGTGTTTATTGCCAGTGTATGGTTACAATGTGCCGACTGGTGACAGAGTGCAGGCCTGCTTCTGAAGGCTTAGGGCCAGCTTATGGGACAACAAGCTAGCTACAGGGCAGCTCCACTCAGGAGAGCAGAGAGCAGCGTGTGTGTGTGTGTGTGTGTGTGTGAGGCGACTACATCATCGACAAACTGTACTGTGCATTCTAACATGGCTCATTAAAAAAAGTGACAGCTACTGCCGTGTGATTAATCACGCTCTGGAGTGGCTGAGGAGAATTAAGGGGATAAAAGCGTGGTGCGTTTCTTTAGACGTTGGGGGGAATTACGGCTGAAGGCGACTGGCTTGGTTCAAACCGTGAGCACGTCGAGGCTACAATATGATACGTCTGGAGGTATACGTACAGTATCTGGGTGGGCCAGTGTTGTATAATGAGTATATGTTCCAGCAAAAATACAGCCATATATGTTTATTTAGAATTAAATGAGATGGACTGATAAATCAGAACTTGAGATTTAGGTGTTTTAGGTAACCTTTTGCTAGATTTTTCTATCTTGGTACCAACTACGCAACTAATGTAATAAATAACGTATGCAGTCTTGTGTAAAAATGGCTAGACTGCACGCTATTTTCCACGGAGCTGCCTGTAAGGTTGCAGACCCACAGCGTCTCAGACCCGAGCTGCCACCCCAGGACCGGGACTCAAAGGGTGCCTGTTAAAATATGCAGAGGAATCTCAGGTCACACTTTCAGAGTCGGGGTGAATGGACCCGAGTGTGCCCCAACCACAGGGGTGAAAAGGAAGAAAAAAAAAAGAAAGAAGGGGGGTTGAGATGTTCCTGCTTCCCACCAAACCACAGAGGCCAGAGCTGTGTTTACCTGGGTCATGTTTGACAAAACCAGAGAGTGGAGAGGCCGACTGCAGCCCGTTTAATCCGCTCCACAGGAGGCGTGCGCGTTACACGTGTGGGAAGGTTCAGCCTGGGCTCAGTCTAAGTATTTAGGATTCCAGAGGACGTATAGCTGCAGTGGTGTTGCGTTTACTGCCACGCCCTCTGCTGCGGGCGGATACCTTGTTAGCCCCAGGAACCATTAAACACACGTGAATGCATCAACCAAAAGGGCGAAGCAATGTCGCGTTAATCTGGCGGCAGTTTGCAGCTTCATTCGGCTTCTTTCAGACTCCGACTGACCTGTCCTTCGCCAACACTGTGGGTGTCGATGATGGTGACCACGCCGGGGCAGTGGGGGGCTGCGGCGGGGTGGCGGTGTGAGGTGCCGACTCCTCGTCCACGGCGCCGGCTGGGATGGTGCCTGCCAGCTGGGTGACCACTTTCCCCACCATGGTCAGGCCTGTTTTCAACGTCTGGGAGGAAAAAGGACGGAGGACTGGATTTGTATACATTTATTAAAGGTTTCCATGCTGTAAAATTTTTTTTTTTTTAAACTTCCGATCCAAACCAGAAGCCGGTTAATGCGATTCACTGGATGAGGATGAAATCAGGTTTTAAGAAGTGCAATTCATTTTAACTAATTTTGTTAAAAATTTTCAGATGTTTGTGAAGATGAGCAAGAGCTGCCAAGTATGTGTATGTCAGTGCATGTGTGTGTGTATGTCAGTGCATGGGTGTGTGTGTGTGTGTGTGTGGGGGGGGGGGGGTGAGAGGCTCCTCTGTGTCCGATTAAGGCCCAGCCTGGGTGTCTGCCTCAAACACACCTCTGTGGCTCGATTGAGGGAAATGGATAGTGCTGCTTAAGTGGAGTCTATCTCACCTACTACACTGTCTTTGCCTAATGGAGTGCAATGTGTGTGACTGTGTGTCTGTGCATGTGTGTGTGTGTGTGAGAGAGAGAGTGTAAGCTCCAAAGGGGCCCCAGAGAGCCTAATCAGGCATTCAGACTAGGCGGCCCTGTCAATACAGCATGGCGCCTTGCGTTTGTTGGGTCTAAGGATTGCCAACTGTCTCTCTCTGCCACTTGGGCCGGCACGCTAACAGTCCCTGCTGCCTCTGTGCATGTGTGTGTGCATGTGCACCTGCATTTAAAATGCCAGAAGCGCCATCAATTATTAAGTGAGGCGTTTGGCTCCTAATTGAGCAACACTAATGTGTTTTCTAATCACTGCAGTTGTGGAGTTCTTAGTGGTAGTCCAAACAGGAGCTATCGATCTGCTGATGGGGGGGGGGGGGGGGGGGGTGTGGGGGGGCTGGATGAAGATCATGTCTGATGGCTGCCAAGAACACTTGAACATGCCCGCATCTGCGGCCTGATGTCACCTTCTAAACAAATTAGGACATGATTTATGTGAAAGGTTTTCCCTCTGTGATCTGATGGAGGCTGAGCCGGTCCGGGTCTTGCAATTTCTCTCTTTTACCTTTCTTAAAAAAACAAAAGCCATTACACTTTATCCCCCCCCCCTCACCCCCACCCACCCGCCCCCTTTGTTTTTCATGTCTCTGGACATCAGCACTAAGAGCCAGCGTGTCGCGCCACAAGCCAGGAGGAGATACCTTGTCATCTATATTGAGATATATGGTCCTAAATGAGGAGAGGGCAGCCAAGGAGACTGCCTGTCTGCATATCAATACCTTGTGTGATTGCTCTGTTCCTTTCCAGGCCGCTAAACTGTTAGTGACGCAGTGATCTTTTTGATGTACGCCATCATTAGCCTCCTAACAACACTTCTCTCACGCTGCCTGCTGTTTGCACTTATTAAGCAGAAGGAGGAGTGATGCAATCCCTCTTTGCAAATCAATCAGCTCTTCTGACTCAATGGAGAAACAGACCAGAACCATATGAGCGGCTAGCCGGTTAGCACGTGCGGCAAGCGCTGGGAATGGATTTCTCCTCAAAGAGGGCTGTTGGTTATTAGCGAGCCATCTTCAGAGTCACTCCCCGTGAAGATGACTCCGGTGCGGCCGTCTGAGTGAAAAAGATTACAGATGAGGAATAAAAGAACCAGAGAGGGAGCAGGCTGATGAAGTGTCTCATAAGCTCAGTTGCAGTCAGCCGGGCAGGCCAGGTGGCTCCAATGTCGGCACATTTCCAGAGGGCAGGACTAGAGGGATGGTGTCATGTGTTGCCAAAAAAGACCCAGGAAGTCCTTCAGATGCTTTAGAGATCCCATGAACGTGGCAGATTACTTTCGGAGTGTTGTAGATCCGTTTGGAGAAGAGGATTTGTTACCTTATTGTTGCTCATGGATCTCAATGACCTGGGACTGAGCACAGAAGAGGACGAATATACCAAAACACAAGAAAAGCCTTCATTCCTGCAGCAGAGGAGCAACTGGAGCGCGTTGATGAACCGGATAAGAAGAGTCGTTTCAGTCGAATTAGCCTCATCACCTGAAGACACCCGACAGTATCCTGAACCACTTAGGAAGGGCTCTCCGGGGCAACGCCGAGCTGCCCGGCCACTTAAGAAAATCCAGTTATTGTTCACTGAGCAGAGCCATTAACCTCCAAATCAGATAAATAATCAGGTTGTGTTCGCGGAGCCGTTTAGTTGGATCGTTTGAAAATACGCCGGTCTTTTGTACCAACTAATGAAGCCCGGCTCGCTCACGCGACCACGCGACCTGCCGAGGCGCCGTTTCTGTCAAGATGCAGATGTATTTTGTGCTTCTCTGAAGTGTTTGTGCTCGAGGTGGCCGTGGAACAGAGCTGGCGAAGGTGCACGTGCGTTCCCACTTACTTTAGCGGCGTTGATCACCGTGGCCGTGTAGGACTGAGCGTTATCGCCGCACGCGCCTCCCCGGGACTGGTGACATCGGATCAGCTGCACACACGGATGAAAGGGGAAGTTAGAAGAGGATCCTCAAAAAAAGTGAGGAAATTGCTGCATGATTCAGACATCCAAAAGCCTCCCTGCTCGTTCTTATAGCAGGAAATTGGTTTGGAAACATCATTCGACCCAACAGCCAATCTACACTGATTCAATTTCCAAACACAATATCACTGGAACGGCTCCGTCCCTCATTACTCTGGGGCTTTAAAAATACTAGATTTGGTCATTTCTGGAAATCCTTAGACTGTCACATCAACGGCGGCCCCATCTGTCAATTACTTGAGTGCGGCAGCACCAAAACACCGCTGTGCATTAAACGTATTGCAGAGTGCTCGGCGGAATATTCTGGGTTTCCTAAATACTTAACAATCCCATTAAACAGAATAAAAAGCAAACCTCCTGCGCATCTGTTGATTTTCAAAAATGTTATCATCTCCTGAGGACGCTTCTTGGAATGAGTTGTTTATCCAGACGGATTAAAGAGGGGGGAAATAGATAAAAAGCTGCTTTTTTTTTGGGTTGTAAATATGTCGCTTTTCCGATAAGGCACTTCTGAAATGGACGATCGTGTGTGTGTGTGTGTGTGTGTGTGAGTGTGCGAGTGTCCAGACTACCTTGTTCTCAGCATAGGCCAGCCACCGGCTTCCCAGAGCGATTGGATTGAGGCTGGGTCCAGGACAGGGGTAGCAGCCTTGAAACAACAGAAGAAAGCAATCACACTTAGAGACGGGTCACCCATGCCTTTCTGTTTGCTGGACAGCCACGGGCCCACTCAGCTGAGCTCCGAGGCACAAGGAAACCAACAAGGTTTCAAAAATTACAGCGTTAAGTTCGAAGTTTGGAAGAAAAAAAAAAAGGGAGCGCAGATGCAGAAGTTTGCCTCCTACGCGGAGAGTGCCTGTAATTATCTTGATCCATTAATGTGTTTGCGGGGAGCCTCCGATTTGTGAAGATTAATGGCCGTCTAATGAGGCTGACGTGTCTGCACGCGTGCGTCTGTGCACGGGATGACCTAATGGAGACTGTGGTGCCCTGTAAATTGGCTCCTCGACACAATTATCTCTGTGTGGACACATGGAAAAACAACCGATGTTGCCAGAAGAAAAGCAAAATAATGGCGAGTGAGAAAGGAAGCTGCGCCTCCATGAAGTGGTAAACAGCCCTGACGTCACCACAACACTGTCAACAGCTGAGCGGAGCTCCATGGTTGGGGACCAAGAAAATATGGACAGAAATGGGGATTCGATCCTCACGGGGGCTCCACACCGTAGTGGGGAGGAGGAACAAGGACGATCGTTTAGTCATCGAGCAGCAGAGGAGGTGCTGGGCGAGGGGCCGCCTGAGGTGAACCACAAGGGCCCGACGGCTTCCCGAGCCTCGCCAAAGCCGAAAGAAGCCGAAGGGTGTTTGGCCTCCCGGCTGGAGAGCAGGAAGAGGAAACGGACGCGATAGGTGGAGTCAGAGGGGACAGGAGGCAGCCGGATCAGACAAAGAGTGGGTTTAGGCTAATGTTGGTCAACGACAGATCCACTCTCTTTGCAGGTCAGGTTAAATGAACATTTCAGCTGGACTGGGTGAGACAAGAGAAACGCCTGTGAGAGGCAGCAGATGAGGACCAGCTCACAGAATCGGATTTGCTGAGATTCTGCAGGCTAAAAGAACAACAAAGAGGGGAAAAACGAAGCTGAAACAAATCTGGTGTCAGTGCAATCAGGAAGCAAGAACGTGTTTTTCAAGCTGGATGTAAACAGAACTTCAGCGCGCCGCTCCGGTACGGAGATATTGTTCCCTGTGGGGGATTATTCCAGGCGCAGGACAAAGCTGGGCCCTGTCGTCAGCGGGCTTTATGATGTACGAGCCACATTTCATCAACACAAAAGGCAGTGGAGGAGTCAATCAAACATTTCTTTTTCCTCCATTCCCAATGAGCTCATCATTCATACTTCCGTCGCTTGAACGGTCGGAATATTTTGCGGGTTCGGGAGCCTTTCTTGATTCATTTTCTTCATTTTCAATCACCTTCAGAGAGCAGGGCGCCGTTTCCCGGCCATCCTCTAAACACGTGGGTGCGGAGTGGGAGCAGAAACAGGCTCAAGTGCTCCAGAAAATGACGCGTCAGCGTCACAAAAGCGGGAAAACGGGACTCACGTTACAGGCCCCTCTACGCGTCCACGGCCTCGGCGGACCAAACAACGTCATGAAGGAGAGGCCCCCGGATTCACAAACGATTAATAACTATTGAGTATGTTTGGTTTCCTGCAGCCCAGACGCTGATAGGGAAGGCGGGCAGACAAAGAGGAGACACATTAAAGCCAGTCAGTAAGGTCAGTTTACTCCAGTCAATGGCTTAAGTAGGCGGCCGGGCCGAGCTCTCTGGCCTTTCTGGGCAGGTAGATGCAGCAGGACTCCTCTTCCTCCTCCTCCTCCTCTTCGTCCTGGTCAGAGCTTTTCAAACGTGGAGACGTCCCGGCTGCTCCGTGAGGGCCCTCCCGTTTGTTGTTTGTGCTGTCGGCCAACACGATGGCAGCGGCCCAAATCTCCATATATAATCCCATTACATGGGCCATCTGACAGAAAACGTGCTTCAGCTGATTCCAAGATTAGATTTCTGCTAATTAAAAGCAAAAATCATGCTGAGAACTGCTGAAATGTCGGCCCGATCCAGTAGAACAGGCCTGCGCCGCTTAAAAAAGGAGGTTTAAAGCATGAACATATTTAATAGCGAGGTAATGTGGCCGTCTTTTTTCTGTGAGAAAGTCGGCGAAATGGGCCAAGAAGTAAACAATTCCATTTTGTTGATGTTCTGGATTACAGACGGACTCTGACCTTTGACCTTCCCAAGTGAAACGCCAGGGGGCTTTGATCCTAACTCACCTACTACGTTACGTAACCTTGTCCTACTGCAGCCTAGATTTACAGTTGCGGGTGAAACAGGGGAGCCTGAATAGGTCTGTGCTCTCTGCATCGTACGTCTTATGATCCTTTTTCTTACTTGTGACAAAGAACTTCTTGGTGAAGGTGCAACTGTCGAAAGCTGCGATCTTCTCTTGCAGGCTCACAGCCAGAATGCTTGAAAAGAAAGACAAAAAGAAGCGATTAGCATGGAAACATGACAGCGGCTCGCTGTGGCGTGCGGCTGCTTCACGTACTGTTTGTTGCAGTGGAGGTCGTAGATCGGCGTTTTGAACTGAATGGACTTGACCATCTCCCCCGTGCGGAGAGAATACAGGTCGGCGCAGCTGTACGGTGGGTTGGCTCTGCAAGGAGCAAGCATTGGTGAGGCACCATCTTTTTACAGAAGGATAAAACAAAGAAAACAATAAAATAGCCAGTTTATGCTGGAGCCCTCTCAACGCCGGGCTTTTTCTTTTTTTTCTTGTTCAGTAGCTCCCTGGAGAACTGCTCTCGTATTTATTTCCACTATGCCCCATTTGTCTGGCCCTTCTGAGGGTTCACGTAATGAAAGGGAGTTCAATGGAGGGCAGGAGGGGAAACGTTTTGTCATGCAGCACATTTAAGAGAAGCCCTTCTCTCAGCGCAGCCGCACAACAGCTCCGCGAGGGAGCCCGTCCAACGGCAGGCGGCGGCGGCTGCTGAGGGGAAAGTTCGACATAAATCTTCATCAAGTGGGACCCCGACCCTCCGGCCCCCGCCACCGATCCCCCGCGTGGCTCCGGTTCTGCCGTGGCTGAGGATGTGCTGGTGAAATCTGTGCTAGCTTAGCGCACCGAGCCCCGGGACTGAGCGCTCTCAGCCGTCTGCCTTCTGACATTCATTAGCTTCATCTGCGTCTTTATTTTTAACGTGGGAGACAACAACGTGTAGCCACCAGGCCAGGCCCTGAGATGGACAGTTAAAAAAATGAATACGTTAAGAATCAAACCTCTGTTTTCCTGTGTTCCACCTCCTGAGCATCCGGGTGACAAACGCAGATTTAAACGTCTCGCTAAATCAGCGCAAAACCCAAAAATTTGTTTTCCCGCCGACACTCACCGACGTGATAAACCAACACGGCCGAGTGTAGATTTAATAAAAACAAGAAGCGGCTCTGATGCATCGCTTTTGTCAGTCTGAACACGGACTAAGTGTTCCGATGGGAAAGAAGCCCTAATGGACCCGATGAGAGAGAAAGTATCCTTTCCAGCGTTTAGTCCCCTTCCATTCACCCCTCACCTCTTCCATCCCATTGTGTGACGTGATTTTTGTGTGTTTGTGCTACATTTGCTATCCCTTCCAATTATTGAAGCTTTCTTTCAATGCGACGGCCAACGCCAAACAGCATTAGCCTCCACAGCGTGCTGCCTGTGGGAACTTGTGCTGGCTAACGGACCGCTTCAGCTGGAAGGGTTAAGGACCGTAACAGAGGATTCCGTCAGTCCAAGCGTCCTCAAAAAGAAGCAGGTAGCAGGTACGAGTGAGCCCAAACCTGCCCTCAGATGCATATAAAACAGAGTTGCATGTTTTATCTGCTGGTGGACGTTGAAGAGGTAATCCCTCCACGTATTTGAGGCCACGGCTAACAGCTGGCCACGGCTAACAGCTAGCCACAGCGAGGCTACAATTATCTGGTTCCGGAGCCATCCTACAGCTGGCAAAGAACCTGACAGCTCACACAGAGGCTGCGAGTGGCGTCCGCTGCAACGTGGACACGGGCAGGGTCGAGCACCGATCTCTCACACACACACACACACACACACACACATCACAGGTAAACAAGCACGCTGGCAGTGAAGATGCTTTAGGAGAGCTACAGCAAGCACCAACTCTGCTATTGTATATTCCCACTGTCTGGATGAAAGCACTGCCCCCGGACTGAGTGTCTACTTCCATCTTATTACAGATCTGCCCCCCCCCCCCACCAACCCCGCGCGCCTGATCGAGAGGATAAAAGAGATGAAGCTGAAAGGCTCCAATCATTTTTCCATCCTGAAGGTCCCCAACATCAACATTTGGAAAGGTCCTCCTGCTCCAAGGCCGGCTACCGTGCCCGCTCGAGAACACGGGCATTAAGACGAATACAAAGAATTCAGCCGACGATAATTTACTTTGAGGCGGCTGCGTCATCGATTTCGGCATTATCGGACTCCAATCAATCCAATTCCAAGCTCTATCCCGAAAAATGGGCCTCTGGAATTGATTCAAAGGGACAATGATTACCTGCTATTATAGAATCAAAATGGCAGAGGCTTCAATTGTTTTGCTTTTGCAGTATTTTAACAAATGACCCAGTTCTAATGGAGGCAACGCAGGGTCAGTCGTAATAAGATTTGCTGATGCCGGGGACGTCGGGGCGTAGGTTGAAAGCAAGGCTAAATCACAATTATCATTATGGATCATGGCGGGATGTCAGTCCGTGCACATGTTAAGGTGACGCCGAGCACCATTCCCCAGCTCAGTAACAGGCCTATTATGATGGCCCTATTAGATCAATGTGTCAATTACTATTACTCAAACTGACCCTCGGCTCTGACAGCATGCAAAATGGCCGCGGCCAATGATGCCTGGCTCCCTTACCTCCTAACCTCCTCCGAGAAGCCGCCTCAGGATGGAACCCATGCGGGAACGGCTCCAAAAATTGGATTTTTTTTTCACTTGTTTGCAGCCACGGCTAATTATCTCATTCCTCTAAGAGCGCTGACATGTAGAACGCTAACCATCACCAGCTGCACGTGTCGCTAACATCTGCACGGATCATCAGAAGCTCGGATTTAGCCGTTTGAGACCTTTTTGGCGTCGCTGCAATTAAGGCAGAAAGGACCAGATTTGCCCGAAAAGTCAGAAAAAGGAGGAGATGATTGATAAATATGCTGAGGAAATCCACCAAATCTGGCTGAGGGATTTAGCTTTTGCGTTGTATTGTTACCAAAATACTCCTCTTTTTTTGTTGTGGAGGGAGCAGACACGTGCACGTGGAGCGTTGCACGTGCAGGCCCGTCCTCATCGACACACACCCGCCACACTGGCCAGTTCGCTTTAAACCACAGAAGTGTGTGTGGATACACTGCTGAAATCAGACCGTCAATTTGAAATATTCTTTATACAAATTGTTCCGCCCCAAAAGAGCGAACAAAGCTGCAGAATTAGCCAAACGGAGGTGACCCTTTTTTTCTACCTCTGCTCTCCGGCTCTGCTGCTCTTCACCAGAGGAACAGAAACGTGTAAAACCCGATGTTTGGGACGACTTTTACAAGCATGTCTGACTCTTACTTGTTTACACTGTGGTCATTACAGACCATTACGGATGCCGTGTTTCTTATTATTGTTCCATTATCATCAATCTAGCCTGTGTTCTTCGCACTTGATGAAACATATTGACATCTGTTATTTTAATTTTCACATCAATGCTGCACTTATTCCATGAGCACTTACCCTCTGGCTGAGAGGAGCTGCGCATATCTTTTTATGAACGCGAACTAAAGGGGAACAAAACCGCAGGACTTCATGTGGCTGTGGAAAGCTTAAATGGAAGCCCGAGGACGGATTAAAAGCAGGCAGATAAATTCATTTACAAGGAAGGGACGTCACCACATTTCCGCCTGGTGCGAAGTTTTACAAGCTCCCCAAATACGGACGCCAATTACACGCTGTGGAAATGCTAAACAAATACGAGCCTGCCGAGGGTCACCGGGAGGCCAGCGCCGCCGACGCTCCCGGTGAAGAACATTCCCACTGGGCTTTGGCCTGACAGCGCCTCCGGAACGCTGACAGTTAGCCGGGATCTAAAAAATGATCCCAACGTTCGACAAGTCCCTCAGTTCTGCTTCAGGTGAGTGAAGCCTCTGGGAGACGTTTCCAACTCTTCAATTTAAACACTGGCCACCCTTAGGATTAAATGTTTTATTTTGGACTTTGGGGCGTTTTTGTCCAGGAGTCAATCATATTCCATGAAATCCGGAATGCAGCGTTTTCCAAACTGGCCTCGTTTATTTGTTTTTCACTCCTCCTTGAACCAGACCCCCCCCCTCCCAAACCTCCCCTGGCCACATCAGAGCCTGGAGGGATCTGCAGCCTCTCTGGCAACCTGCAGCCATTAGCAGCGACGTAATTAGGGTAAAAAGTTCAGCCGCAGCACCACGAGCCTACAAAGCTGCCAGAAATGCGCCTGATTTACGCCGCCCGAGCACCTTACGGGGCCGCGCTCGTGTAAACTGGAACCTCAGCCTGACTGATAAGCAACAACATCGATAACGCTACAGTAAAAACAAGAGTTCCATTTGGACGGTGAAATAAACAACGGTGGGGGGGGGATGGAGTCCAAAGGGACGGACCCTCAGAGGTTTTGAGGGATGTGATGTCACGTTGATAACGGCTGAGGGGCTTTAATGTTTGGCTTTGATTCAGAGCTCAGACGAGACGCCGGCTCAGCACAGTGGAACAAAAACAGACCGTAGCGTCATCGCGGCGTGTGGTGCCTGAATCCAGACCAGGAATCCAAATGGCTGCTCCTGAAGGCAGCAAAGTGCGCATTAATATTCATCACTGAATACAAAACCGGACTCTGATCCGCTTTTATCCATTTTCGCCGGCGGTGCCAGTTTTCTGTCCGAGCGTTTGACACCAGAAACATCTGGCGTGCTTTGATTTCTGCCTCGCCGCTGCGACACGCCGCCGGACAAGAGGACGCTTTAACGGCGGTGCGGGTCAGAAAGCCCTCGTGAGGAACAAAGCGCCCGAAACTGACGATCGCGCTTCCGTCGATGCTCCAGGAAAACCGCTGTCGGAATAATGTGTGAAATGGGGATTTAAACGAGCAGGATTAGCTTTAAACAAGCTAGCTCCCACTTTCATTAGAAACACATTAGCGAGTCTCTTCACAGGGGAAAATACAAAAAAAAAACCATATTTAAGAGCAAAAGCATCGGCAGAATCATAGTTAATGTCGTTAATCCATCTTCCTGTTGGCCTTCAATTAATCCCATTAGCAGGAAATTCATGCGTCGCGGACGTCAAATGAACTCCAGCGCCCGCACGTTTTCTCTTTCTCCCGTTACGGCACCGTCGGTAAAATCCAAATATTAATTGCTCCGACCGCAGAGGCCTGGTTTGGGGAGCAGGCCCGGCGGTAACGGTTTGAAAAGTCATTACCAATCATTGGACCTGTCGAGCGTGTTTACATCCACCACTTCCACAACGACCAGGTTTAATCTGACTTCCCATTCGAAGGGGGGGGGAAACTGGCGAGGCGGAACGCGTTTGAGACAGACATAAAGCAGACGTGCGAGTCAAAATAAACGCTGCAGAGAGGAGGCCGAGCGTGCGTGTGCGTGTGCGTGTGTGTGTGGGTGGGTGTCGGGGGGGCGGATTACAGCCATTTCCATGAAAAAGTGACCTCAGCAAACTTCCTTTTCGGTGGAAAACAGACGACGGATAACTGGGAACTGTGGGTGACACGTCTGCACCATCACGAGGGCGCACGATCAGTGGATCCTGTCTTCAGGCCCGGCCGTGCACGCACGTGCACGTGCGCGCGCCTGGCGGTTCCCGTGGGTGGCCGTAATGTGACAGCGGCAGTGAGGAACGCCATAACCCCGCGGTGGATAAAGAGCATCGCTTTCTCAAATCCGCTTAATCCGGAGCCTGGTTTTGCACAAACGCTCCACGATTTCCATTTTAATACACTTTAGGAGACGGACACGTCCGTGCACGGAGCAAAAGCCGTGGTGGAGAAGCACTGGGAGGCGAGGGCTCGGAGCCACAGTGGGCTTTAGCCATCGGACGTGTTTGCGTGCACGTGCGAGCTAAGTGGAATTTGGTGCTCGCAAGCATGTAATTAATAACCAGCATTATTTGACTAAAGCTGATTTAAACACACACACACACACACACACACACACACACACACACACACACACACACACACACACACACACACACACACACACACACACACACACACACACACACACACACACACACACGGAAGCATGCAAATGGAGGAGTAATATGACTTTGGCAGAAGGAATCATCATATTGTTGCAGCAAACACTCTTCCTTTATTATTTTTTATTTATTCCCCTCTCTATCACTGCGCCCCAAAATCGATGCACCAGCCACCGGAAGATGGAACGCAAAGCAATGCCGAAGGAACAGACGGGCAATCCCGCCGGAGACGCTTTGACAAAGCGGCCGGATTAAAAAAAGGCCTTCAAAAGCACTTCCAAAGAAAGTGTGCAGCCTCTCCATGACCATGATGAGATCAGAATATTCCTCCAAACTCAAAACAGCACATCCACTATTAATCTGCCTGCTGAAACAAGACTATATTGGTTAAAAGACAGAAGAACCACATCCTTCAGCATCTGGTGATCCTGTGTGTGTGTGTGTGTGTGTGTGTGTGTGTGTGTGTGTGTGTGAGGGTCACAGAGAGTCATCAACAGTTGGAGAACAAAGGCAGCTTATTCATCCCGTTTAGGAACTTTTGCTGAAGGAACCTGCGCGAGGCGTCGCCTCCGCCGCCTCAGAACTTTACCCGACTCCCACAACAAGACGGGCGGCGGGTGAAAGGGGAAACAAACGGAGCCCTCCCGGAGAGGCGAGCAGACGCGCCGGGGCCCGCTGCGGCACCAGCGCCACTTATTCCCGGAGCCCAGTGGCAACAGAGCACGGAGCGAAAGCACCCACATGTGACTCTACTGTCAAAAGAGAAAAGAAAAAATCGCTGGATCCATACGTTGTTTGGAGTTCACGCATAATCCTTTCCATTGATAAAACGGTGCCGCGCGCCTGGCTCGCAGACCCACCAGCGCAGGGCTTCGGCACACATGCTTTTTCCCTTCTCCGGTTTTCCTTTAATTTGCAAATCTTGTAATCTAAGCCCAGAGCTGACTGAACCAACTTCTAAACCAGCAGTGCTGTCGCAGCCAAGGAGCCAATCTGTTTTCCATTTAAGTGTCAGGACGGCATCCTTTTTGGTGGTCACAGAAATCTGCTATTTCAAAATGATTATATGCTAAAAACAGCGCGAGGACCTTCAGTAAGTTTATGAACAGGCCCAGTGGAAAGTCCTGCTTTGCACCCGGAAGCCTTTTTCCTTCTTGCCTTTGAACGCAGTGTTATTTACCGAGCGCGTCTTCAGAGGGAAGAGCCGGGCCGTGACGTCCAGCCAGGGGTCAGTGTTCCTGCTTTTCAACGCGCCGCATGTTTTCGGCATTAGTCTGCGCCGGGACGCTGGGCCAAACCGTCCAAAGCCCTGCCCGTCTCCGTCGGCGGGGACATAGGAAAAGCAGAAGCAACGGCCGTGGCGTCGGGGAGGCAGGGGGGCGGCGGTCCCTGGAAAACATCAGGAGGGTGGTCTCCGCCGAGCCGCGGCTGAAGGCAGACTTCCTTATTTCATTTCCCGGGGAGGAAATATTGAGTTAAAGTTTGTGCTGCTCTGGAAAAGTGGTGGAAGTGAATGGCGGAAGGGTGAGGAAGACGGGCGAGGAGCCGCGGGGTCTGTCGCTTCCATTAAATTACCGACTGTGTCATTTCCATTTTGCCTGGTTGCGGCGCATTCCAAGCATAGCGCCACTAAAATTCCGCCGTGGCCACACCAAGCGTCACCGGGCCGGCTCCACTTGGGTGCATGTGAAGGGTCCATAACAAGACTTGGGTGCACTTTGATGCCTCGTATTATTACAGAAAATCACTTTCAGATGTGGGTTCTGTGCCTCGCAACACTACAAAGGACGAAGCACTTTTCACCCCGGCGTGCACGTCTTATTCAGGCGTCGTGCGCGGAGGGATCGCTCCGGCAGAGGTGGCCTCAGATTCTCCTCAAATGGACCAATAAGCGGGAACCGTTGGCCTCATTGGCCTTAAAGCACAAGTAAGTAGGAGTGAAAACAACGTTAGGGTTAGGGTTAGGCTAACGCTAACTCTGGTTAGGCTAACGCTAACTCTGGGTTAGGCTAACGCTAGCCCAGAGTTCACACATATCGGTGTCACGGAGGGCGTCTCCAACATGGCCGCTGGAACACATTATAGCCAAATGTGTTTCCAATGTTCCAAACAAATGCTCGGTTTGATTCGGACGGACGTGTTCACGCTGTTCGTTGATTCTTAGTCGTCCGACCAAAAGGACTAAAGAGAGGATTTAAAATTCAGTGGACGGGTTGTGCAAATACCACATCTTGGTCTTGGAACGTCTCAAACACTTGTCAGATAGCATCTATCGCTTTGATGTCAACCACGGGTCGGCTGTAGCTGGTCGCTTTGAGGCATTTCATTATGAGTTTAGACTTAAACCTTACAGTAACACTATAGTCCCAGCTAAGCAGCTAATGCTAACCCCAAAGCCCTAGCCCTAACCCTAGCCTGAACCCTAAATTTAGCCCTAGTCGTAACCCTATCTGTAATACCACATCGATTAAAACCCTAAACCCTAGCCTTAAGCTAAACAAGCCCGAGCTCTCGTCTAAACCCTAACCCCCCCCCTACATTTTACTGCAGGCCTATTTTCCTGGCTGAATCAGCAGCCTAGATTCAAACTCTAACCTTAACACTAGCACTAGCCCTAACCCTAACCCTAGCCTTAGTCTCCAACATTACCCTAAGCCTAACTCTAACCTATGTCCTAACCCTAGCCTTAACCCTAGCCTTAGTCCCTAACACTAACCCTAACCCGAAGCCTAACTCTAACCATAGCCCTAACCTTAGTCCTAACGCTAGCCCTAATATTACCCCAAACCTTGACTGAATCAGCAGCCAACATTTAAACCCTAACCCTAAACCTTGCCCCACTCTGAACCCTAGTCCTAGACCTAACCCTAGCTACAACCCTAACCCTAGCCCTAACCCTAGCTTGAACACTAACCCTAGCCCTAACCTTAGCCTGAACCCTAACCCTAGCTTTAACCCTAACCCTAGCCTGAACCCTAACCCTAGCCCTAACCTTAGCCTGAACCCTAGCTTTAACCCTAACCCTAGCCCTAACCCTAGCTTGAACGCTAACCCTAGCCCTAACCCTAGCTTGAACGCTAACCCTAGCCCTAACCTTAGCCTGAACCCTAGCTTTAACCCTAACCCTAGCCTGAACCCTATACCAAGCCCTAACCCTAGCCCTAGCCTGAACCCTAACCCTAGCCTGAACCCTAACCCTAGCCCTAACCCTAGCATTAACCTTAACCCTAGCCTTAACCCTAACCCTAGCCTGAACCCTAACCCTAGCCCTAACCCTAGCGTTAACCTTAACCTTAACCCTAGCCTTAACCCTAACCCTAGCCTGAACCCTAACCCTAACCTTAGCCTGAACCCTAGCCCTAACCTTAGCCTGAACCCTAATCCTAGCCCTAGCCCTAACCTTAGCCTGAACCCTAGCCCTAAACCTAGCCTGAACCCTAATCCTAGCCCTAGCCCTAACCCTAGCCTGAACCCTAATCCTAGCCCTAGCCCTAACCCTAACCTTAGCCTGAACCCTAGCCCTAAACCTAGCCTGAACCCTAATCCTAGCCCTAGCCCTAACCCTAGCCTGAACCCTAATCCTAGCCCTAGCCCTAACCCTAACCTTAGCCTGAACCCTAGCCCTAAACCTAGCCTGAACCCTAATCCTAGCCCTAGCCCTAACCCTAGCCTGAACCCTAATCCTAGCCCTAGCCCTAACCCTAACCCTCTCCCAGCCCTAACCCTCTCCCAGCCCTAACCCTCTCCCAGCCCTTCGGAAAGCAGCTGCATGCTGGATCAGCTCTTACCCTGAGGAGCCGGTGCTCTTGCAAACGCCCAGCAGGGGTCTCTTGTCTGAAAAGCTGTCCATCTTCAGAGGACCTGAAATGAGAGAAGATCCGAAGATGGTAGAAACAGCTTCAACAAAAGGCTGAACACCCACGCTGCGACATGTTTCCCTTCAGCTGTGAGAGACTTCCGAAGCAGGAAAACTGGTGACAAAAACTCGATAGAGCAGCAGAAATCTCCTGAACCAACAAGATCTTCCTGTTTGTTTTGAGGGTTCCAGGCTGGTCTTACAGGAGTTTAAACCCAGCACATGCATTTGTGATGGAAACCAGGGGGAGAGGACATGTAGCATCGGGAGCACTGATCCTCTATTTTCCTTGATTGTCTAATTCTTGAGGACGGACGGCGGATCAGGGGATTGAGCGGACGGGCCCGCCGAGACCAACGACGCTGCGATCTCTTTTGAGGACTGTAATTTGAGGCTTGACGGTAATCAGCCCGAGTTCCTGCGGTATGGCGTGAGAGCGACGGAGGCTTCCACGCTCCAGACGGGCTCTCTTCCCCCTTTCCTGTCTCTGTCGTCGGACATCGGTCCGGGCCAATCCACCCAGCCGCAGCGTAAACACGCTTCGGGGAGATTTGGGGGAAATAGCGTTTAATAAAACAAACTTTCTGAGGGAAAACGCGTCATTTAATGAGCAGCCCGACTTTGATTGGGCAGCGAATGGGAGCGTCAGCAGCTCTCCAGTTAATTACCGTATTTTCTGGACTATATGTCGCTCCGGAGTTTAAGTCGCACTAGCCAAAAACTGCTTAATAAAGAAGAAAAAGAGATATACAAGTCGCACTGGACTATAAGTCGCATTTTGGGGGGAAATTTATTTGATAAAATCCGAGACCAAGAACATACATTTCATCTTGAAAGGCAATTAGCAATCCATTAGCATGGATTAGCAATAGCGTTACGGTATGCTAACGTAACAAATTCAGCTACATGACCCACCACGAACTGAGTACGTGTCTGCTTTGTTAACGTAACATATTAACAGTTATTCCGATAACTATAGCATAAAGAACATCCGAGCAAGTTTACCAAACAATCAAGTCTAACTCCATAGACGAAGCGCCGCTTCTTCTTCTGCATCGCTAAAGGAACTCGTTCCTCAGGTACACACGCCTAGAGCGCCCCCTTGTGGTTGTCAGTGTGAAACTAACGAACATGTGAAATTCTGTAATAATGTATTTATACAAGTCGCACCCCCTGACAAACTATGAAAAAAAGTGCGACTTATAGTCCAGAAAATACGGTAATTTAAATCAGGACAGGCCGAGCGGCCAAATCGCTAAAGCAAAGCTTGCTTTGTCATACCCAACACCTATTTTGGGCTCTCTCCCCGACCACCCACAGCCCGGCGGCCCCAACAATGGCCCCTTTAACGCGGCACCACAGTGCAACGCTGTTGGCACCCTGGCAGATTGGGATCGGCTTCCTCCCCTCCAGAAGCGAAGCTCATTTTCATGTTCTGCCGGGGAGAATCGCCCCCCTCATGCGTCGGGCAGCTATCTGCTGCTTCTTATTACTGTGGCTTTTTTGCTTTCATCCGCTTCCAGCGCGCTTCAAATGTCGCCATTGTACGTTGTTGAAATATGCCAAAAGACCGGAACAGGGACGGAGGACAGAACGGAGGCTTTTCTCACCAGAAAACGCTCCGAACGAGCAAGATTCTGGAAACCGACCCAGGATGAGCCCAAACAGAACCTCCAGCAGTAGAAAAACGTTAAAACTCGTCTTTAAAACTCATTTAAAAGCTCAATTTCCTCATAAAAAGGCCTGATTTCAACCCATTTTGAGGTTTGAGGCTTCGTTCTGGACGTGAAGGTTTGTTGAAGCTGAAAGATCCCGATTCCGGACTGAAGATACTCACTGATATAAGGAGCGGGCAGGATGCGAGCAGCCCTCACCGGACCGTGACGCACCGAGAACAGCTCCTGGGCTTCCCCGGCCAGCTGAAAGACACGAATAGAACGGCTCGGTTTAGCTTCTGCTGGCTAATGCCTGCGCTACTTTAGGACTTATACAAAGAAATGCTGGTTTTGCCCTGATTTAGAGGCTCATTTGGTCTCAGTCATGTCCCTGCCCCTCACCTACAGCTGGAGCTTTACCTCCCTCGTGACATTTAGACACAAAAACAGAGCAGAAGCAGAAGAGATTTAGACTTTAGGCATTTTAAACTGGAATAAAAAAAAAGGGGGAAAGAGGGTTATTTTGGTGTCTGCTTCACCTCCAACGCAGCAAACATCACATCAATGCTCTTACATATGTGCGCCTGCCTGTTCCAGTTGGGCTTCCATGTGTTCCTGTGATACCAGTCCATTAGGTCCGTGGCCAGCGTGTGTCGGCACGCTGTTCTAAGCACACAATGCCCCACTTTTGTTCTTCTTTATGGATTAAATTACAGCAAAACCTGCATTATCACTTTAACAGTGCTTTAATCTGTTTGTTTTAAGTCCTTAAACCCATCGCGGGGAGATGATCGCTCGTCTCTGCAATTAGTAGCCGTCCGGAAGTGGCGGATTTGGGCCCGTGTTGTTCCCTTTTTCATTCAAAGTGCTGGAGGCCTGACGGTGGCAGATTAACACGGGGCACACGAGCAGGTTGGACCCGCGCTGGCATGGGGAATAAAAAGGCGGCTGGCGGGCGGAGTGGGATTCCTGCACGGGCAAATGGACCTGCAGCGGGGAATAATGGAATTTGCTGGATTAAAATGCGGCCCGGAGGTTAATGCGTGGGGTTATTGTGCATTACCGGCCGCTCATCCTCGCCTTACATGGCTCTGTGTGACATACACTTCCTCTGACAGCTATTCCCACCATTACATTACTGGCTCTGCCTATGCAATATGCCAAATTGCTTCCCCCCCCCTTCTTCCCTGCGTACAGTGTATTTATTATATTCATTTCATCCGGGGCTGGGCCGGTTCTGTGGGGCCTCGGTATCTGCGCTCCTGTTTTAATCTCCCAAATGTAATGCCATAAGCTGTGAACAGATATCTGGGCCATTTTCACAAGTGAGCGTGCTCACTGCCAGAGTGCCGGACATATTGGAGATTTGGAGGGAGCAGGTGCTCCGGGGATCAGAGCGACGGGGGCGCGTTCGTGGGCTCCTGCACCGGCGAGCGCACCGGCGCCGGGCTGAAACGCACCACTCCGCTGAAGTCAAAACGGGCGAATTCGCCAGCAGAGGTGGATTAACTGGACCTCCTCTGTGTGTAGGACTCATTTAGAGTCCATGTTTCTGAGCATGTTCTGCATTAGAAGATGATCTTTCCTGGTTTTAAGTCTCTATAAAATCAAACTGGTTTCAGGAGGGGGGGTTTCCTGTGGAATCTAAACACAAAGGGGGCTGAACATCGGTGGCGTGAACTTAAAAACAGCAGCTGGAGGAACCAGACGACGTCCACCTGCTGGACATTCCTGGCGCGGAGGCAGCTCCAGATCCTGGCGGTTTTGTTTCTCATCAACACCAACGACGCCACTCGTCAATAGGAGATGTCCCGAGTTCTCATCAGCCAATCTGGGCTCACGTTAGACGTTTCAGCAGCAGGTCGACAACAGAAAACAGCCAATCGTGGACGAGAGCGGAGTCGGGCCGGCGGGACGAGCTCCAGAGCAGGAAAATGGTGCCCGGAGCGGGAAAAGACAGTCCTAACGTTACATCCTGACCCTTTTTATCCCCTAATTGCTTTATCTTTGGTGAAAGGCTGCCTTTATAACCCAGACGCTGCGTATCTCCCGTGGTGTTATCACGCCTGTAAAACTGGAGACGGCGATATTCTCAACACACGAGGACAGATAATTAGCCCGCGTCGCTCCGCCTGTTATCAGGCGGCCCTGTCAGCGTCCGAACCAGCGCTCCGGATTCCCCGTCACACACGAGTACGCACACGTGTGGCCGCACACGCTCGCCGGGCCATTACGGAGGGTGTTGGTGTAGCAACTGTCACAAACACTTCACGGCCACTCCGGAGGCTGAGAGCCAAGCACCTCCAGTGCTTACTTAAAGCCCTGGGAAGAGAAACACACCCCAGGAACATCCCGTAAACTTCCAAAACTGGGAGAAAACACCGCCGAAGCGACGGCGCGGAGCCGAATCCGCGTCGGGTTCAGCTGAAGCTTGACGTCAGGCGCGCGAGTGCACGTGTCGCGTGGCTAAAACAGCTGTAATCCTCATCGCCAACAAATTGACCGTCACAGGAAATCTGCGAACAGCTGCCACGTCACCCAGACCACCCTGGGAGCTCGCAGGTACCGTCAGGAGGAGGATGGAGGGCTCTGGCGCTTTTGGAACGGGATCTTTGGGAGGATTTGGTGACAGGTTCTACGGTAGAGGTGATCCCTGCCGGGTGAACTGTTCAGGCACACTGACGACAAAGTCTAGAGGTTAAGTATAGCTCCAGCCACACCCTAGTGTTTGCATAGATACATGAAAAATAGTTTTAAAAACACTTAGGCTAAAACCATGCTCACATGAGTAACTCATACATTTAGTCCCAGCTTTGTCTCAAAGGTCAAGAGGCTTAAATAGTCCCGTTCGGCTTCAGAGTCGAAATACCGCCCTCTTGTGGCCAACGTCGACATTGGCTGAACTGCATTACTATAACTACTACTATAGAATAATATTAATCATTGTAATAAATGAATACGTTTAAAGGTTTATGACACATTTCAAATCTGTACTCGATATTTGAGCATCAGAATTGAGAATGCTACAGAAATTTAAAAAAAATCTGTGACCACTATTTTCTGCTGATTAGATGACACTGTACTTATTATTTATTTTATTATTATTATTTATTTTATTATTATTTATTTTATTACTTATTTTTGGAGAAATTACCTTCTGCTGGGTCAGTGTTTCACTTTAAATAGACATAGAAGAAACAAAATAAAATTGACTTAATGCGGTCAATGGTGACACCTAGTGGACAATGTGGGGCATTTTTAAAGATTTCTTTTTGCATTTATTGGGTGTTTATCTGCTGCAATCACCTCAAATATTACTGTACAAATTCATCTTCACCGATGACATCACCATAAAATTGATTAATCAAACCAAATCTTCCATGACTGTCTAAATTACCAGGATATACTTAATTTAATTGCAAACATGACCTGTATTAAGCTTTAGCAAATTAACATGGAGCTAAATTTCTTCATTTGTTTCACTGCTGTTCATCAGCCACATGGTTGTTTGGACACGTCTCAGGCCTGAGATGTGTAAATATTCTGGCCAGAGCTTCTTGACCTTTGACCCCCCCCCCCCATCAGGACACAATACTTACAGAACGTAATTTGTCATCTTTGCAGCGAAAGACTAATTTAAATACCGCCTGAAGAGTTTAGACTGATGTCATCACGCCAAAGCCAAAGAAGACAAGTAAGGCGGGTGAATTGATGATTTCCCCAGGTGGTGTGACTCACCGAGATGGTCCAGATCTGCATCCCGTCTGTGTAGCCGATCATGAGGCAGAGCGGCGGCTCAGCGGTGCCGCTGTGCATCTCCAGGAACTCGGGATTACGGGCCGTGTCTGGAACAGACAGTTCAAAGAATAAACTATGAGAGAGGGGGGAAAAAGAAAAAGAACCACTCGAAACAATCTCACCGTTGATGTCAGCCTTCTCGAACCGAACCCAGATGATCTTCTCCTTCTCGTCGGTGGGCGGAGCCCCAGTATACGCCTGCGGGTTTAGGGATGAAACACACATGATGGATCCACACGACACCGACAGGAGATTCTGATGAGCGATCGGGCAGGTCAGGGTACGAACGCATGTATGAGTGAAGACATGAACCTGAGGGACGACGTCCTGCAGGAAGGTCACCACGCTCTCCATGTAGGACTGCTCCCTGGAAGACAAAGGAAAGAAGCAGAACTTGAAGAAAGTGCAGCAGCTCAGCTGCACAACAGCTTCTGACACCATCTCGGTCCTTACGTGACGGCTTGTGCTCGAACCAGAACTCCTCCAGCACAGCGACTGGGTCTGCGTGGAGAGTCCGATGCCATTGTGTCTCCGTGCGTTTGGTCTCCTACAACTCCTGGATAAGACACGAGCACAGAGTTAGCATTTGGAAGTGTGCAATCATGTCCAAATATTACATTTAATATCATTCAGCACAACCCAAGTCAAGCCTGTACTTTGTGCTGGTGAGTTCAGCCAGCTAGTAACAGTGATCCAAAATTGACCAGACTTTTCACGTGAATTCCAGTCTCAGATTGAGATGATTCCCAAAGTATCAGCGCTAGAGGAACAAACAAAGTTAAAGGTTTGGAAGGAACATGGAAGCGACCTTCATTATGGGGACTTTAACATGGACACCTAAAATGGGTTCAAAAGCTTTGGGGGAGTGTTTGACCTGCAACATGAACTGACAAGGACTTGTCATGACCATGAGCACAAAAATCACCAACAGATTAGTTTCTAATCAGCTGATTATTTGAGCAACTTTTACTAAACGAGTCACTGCTCTGCGTGGTGCGTTCAGGCACTGTGGGAAACGGCGCCTATCCACAGTGAAGCTATTCAATCCTGTTGTCGTTCAGCGTTCAAGCATCACTAAAGCACAGAAAACAGTGAAACTTGTGTCTTCCGACATCTATTCTGCAACCACCCGGTGATGGTTAAAGGGAAAATGCCGGTTAAATCCACACTTTCAATCATTTTTCAGGATAATGCATTCATTTTGTTAGCATGCCATCAGTCAGACAAATGTAATCCGGTAGAAAAATAAAAACAGTATTAGGTTACAGAAAAATGACCCAGTTAAAGCCTCTAACTCTGCAGCTATAGGAGAAGAACCCAAGTGTCGGAACCAAAAAAAGACACCAACAAAAGCAAAGAACCTACAGCAGAACCTGCTCCTGGAACGATGAGCTCCAAAACCAAAACACTGGGATTTCCGCTGCTAGCCGAGACCGATATAGGTGGTTTTGACCACTAACTAGCAACTACTGGGTCAAAATCAGCACCGATATTGTTACTGACTAAAACTGAAGTCTCACATCGGTAGATAAGGAGCCAGCAGCTAAGTAAGTTAGCCTGCTAGCATTAGCTGATAAAAACTCCCTCGCGTTGAATAACGCCACCACTGACGCCTCCAGGCGAGACATAGATCAGTCATATTTGAGAAAAATGTCGATTTCTCCCAGATGCTGCTGCTCACCTGTGCGCAGAATTCCGCTGAGATCTTCTGTTCGACTTCGTGTGCTGCTGTGAAGGAAAGCGTCAAAACACAAACACAACAGACTTGCGGAACAACGTTGTGCAATTACGAGCCAATCAGCGATCAGAATCACATTCGTTCGACCAATCAGAGAGCGGCGAGGGCGGGACAAACAACTGTATCACAAAATCGCGTGAAACGTGTAAAACCAATAAACCGTTATTCTGTGGAGCAGCGACTGAGTGGTTTAATGTCAACTGTCATCTGCACTAAGTCTTTATTTTTAACTTTAAATAGTCTTATTATAAATATATGCAGCAAGGCTGCTACTACATTACATTGCTGTTGCACAAAGGCTACACTAGAATGTAAACAGAGTAGATTTAAGAGCTGTATTTCCTGAATATAAAGCTGCTGTTAAGACGTGTCTTAAGCACTCACTGGGTTCTGGTTGGAAAAAAATGTGATCTTTAATGTAATGCAAATGGTTGAGTTCCTTATTGGATATGAGGAGTGTGATTTGAAAGGATTTGAGATCCAAATCACCTATTTGGGTTAATTAAATTACAGATGCTAACAGATGATGGTTCAGTTGCTAACCTGGTGTGGCAGAAATCAGCCAAGAAATGACGTAATGCAGAACTTTGCATGTGACTTTATGTTTGATAGAGACAGTTTTTCTTGATTCCGTCAGATGACAACATGAATATTGAAGGTCCTCATTCACTCTGAACTTTGACCTCTTGCTGCTGACCCTCGATGGAGCCACTAAAAGGGGGCCAGAACAGCAATAAACATAAGACAACCTAAAATTGACACATTTTTATGTCCAACAGTCTTGAGAAGAAGCCAGAACTTCTAAAACCCCACCTCTTTTCCCTGTTAATTCAAAATATACCATAATAATAACATATGCAATATACATAACACACAGAAGTTTTATATATTATTTCGTACTAAATTATTAAATGTTTTCTACATTAGTTTTGGTGTTTGGAATCAAACTGTGTGCGTGAGTTTTAACTATTTGGACTAAACAACGAGTCACTATGGTCCAAATGATGTTTTATCATATTCTCTTTTGCCTAGAATAAGTAGTGGTTTAATTGAACTCATAACATTGTTGCCCCAGATCAGAATACTGTGGAATCTGAACTGGGTCAGTGGGGCAGCTGGTGGTTTTCATGGTGTTGGGGACATGGTTCTTCTCTAAATGTTCCCCTGCAGTACAGAAAACGTTCTCACAACATCAAAGAAAACACCATTTTTTTTTAAAAATTGTTTTTACCACTGTCACTGATGTCTGATATTTATAACCTAAACGTTTCCATGCTGTCTGCCCGCTGTCACGATTGGGCCCGTTGTCGTGGTAACAGATTGTCACGTGACATTCCCCGGTTATGAATGTATCAAGGGTGGCTGTGGTGGGTGTTGCAGTACCGCCTGCTGGCAGAAGATGGTGCTGTTTCACCCACCGACCGAACAGAATTTAATCTCGCTTTTTAGCTCTTCAATAATCACGTCACTATCCTTTAATATCGTCTTTATGATCCGCTTTTAGGTCAGGGTGGGCGTCGTTTTAAGATAAATGAAACGTTTTTGGACAAAAGTATTTTCTTTTACTGACCCTGATGAGTAGAACTTGTGGAACAAGGCTGCAGAGCAAACACCATATAAATACCTGGAACAACACCCGGATCTTTGCAAATCATCATATTTAAATTAAATCGCCAGCTGCCCCACTGGACAAATTTAGACCAGAGATATAACTCTCGGGAGACATTATTCTTAATTCCCGAGGTTTCTCCAGCAAACCTTTAGTAACGTTCGTGTGCGCGGAGGAACGAGCTGCAGCTTCCGCCGGAAGTTCCTGCTAAAACTGCTCTTTCTCATCACTCATCCACAGTCGATCAAACAGAACCAGGTGGAGGAGTTCGGGACTTTAGATGAGTTGCTGCGTCTTCAGACGGGCTTCAGAACCGGCTGAATAAAACCACAGAACAATGTCAACAGACACACGCACACGCGCGCAGGCACGCGCGGATCCATCCGGCCCGAGTTGCTGTGATGTGATTACTTTTCATTTGATGTGAAAAATGATTCAAAGTCAATGAGATGGAAAGCGTCGCGCAGTCTATCACAGGAACCGGCGTTGTTTACTTCCCTTCGACACATCATTTGCTCCATCTCGCACTCCCGACCATTCTCTCTGTCTTGCCGTCGCGCACGCTCGCACAACAGCGCGTCGCCGCACGCCTCATTTCACCGGGCGGCGCGGTGCGCATGCGCGGGCCCGTGGGCTGACGCTTGCGCCCGGCGCGCCGCCTTCCTCCTCTTTTTCTCGATTTATTCTCATTTGGGTGTCAGTTGGTGTTTGGGTCCACGGCCCGGAAGATAAATCTGCGTCTTGCTGAGCTGCGCTTTCAAACATGATGATGTTTCACGTGCTTGCACGCCCCATCTGCACCTTGATTTAACTTCTGAGGTGAAAATCGTATCTTTATTACACGAGAAAAAACAATACGTTGTTTCGAATTGCGGTCATATTTTGCATTTTTAAAATTCAACAACGACTCTAAGAAGCGAATGTTAAAGCGTTTTAGATACAAGCGCACATGAAACGATGGATGTTCTTAGGTTTGGGTTCTGCGTGATAAAGCAGAGAACGACCCGAGGTTCTTAAAGAACAAACATTTCACCAGCATCAGTGTGACATTTCAGAGATTTTTAATAAATCGCTTCCACGCGTGTAATTAGGTGTGAAAAAAAAAATTCAGAATTTGAAACTGAGCCTCTGTTGAAAGTTGAAAAAAGGATGTCTCGTGCGACGGAGCCCTGCAGTGTCGGGTCCTGTCCACCGGGTGGCAGTGTGACCCCAGTCTAGAATCTCCTCACCTTTGTTTTCCTGCCCGATTCTCCTCCTCTCGCTTAAAAAACATAGATCTATTAAAAGAAAATGCAGAGGAGAAAAAAAAACTGTCCCCCGGTTAAAATAAATAGCCTTTCACAGGTAATTTAATTGACTATTTTGTTCAAAATCGAGGTAATTCTGCTTGGGTTGTAATAGCAAACAAGAACAGCGCTGCCTTGGCAATCATTTAGTGCACAAACATGGGGAAGAGCTTTAATCTGCTTCTGTCACAGAGGAGCCATGGCTCAAGCACAGAGAAGGACCTGTTTTCTTAATTGTAGCAAGATCTCTGCACGAGAAATTACCCTCACTGGCACAAACAGCTAAAAGAGGAAAAAAGACAAGAAGCTGGAAAACAACCGAGAGCTGCGTGACGGCCCCACGAGAACGTTCAGTCCGCGTCCCGCATCTGGACTCCGGAAGAACTGAGTAATTATGCTGGTCTGAAGTAAAAGGACGTGAGCTTCTGAACATCAGGTCAGTGTCCAGAGGTGCTTCTTAAACTCTAACTTCTTAATCATTTGTCTTCTGTCCTGCTGGCAAGAGGTGTGTGTGTGTGTGCGTGTGTGTGAGTGTGTGCGCGTGTGTGTGTGTCCATTGGAGGTGTTGCTGTTCTCGCCTGTCCCGTTACCTCCAGCAGCGCGTCTACCGCCCCCCGCAGGCCGGCCGAGGTTACCCCATGCTGACCTGTTTAATTGTCTGTCTGTACCAGGGACCACATTGTGTGTGTGTGCGTGTGTGTGCGCGCGCGCGCGCGCGTGTACACATTTACTGATACACAAGAAGCAAACCACACTGGAATCACGCACGGTGTCTCCGTCAGACCGATGTTGTAAGTGTGTGTCCCATTAAAGGAGCTTCTTCCAAGTGGGCCTGTTGTTCTGGATGTGCTGTAACAAGTGAACGCCCCCCCCCCCCCCCACACACACACACAACCCCTCCCCCCACCCCCCCACCCTGAGCTCGGCAGGTTCAGGATAAAAGCCCATCAGTTGGTCACAATAACATCCAGCAACATAGAATAACGTCAAAAGTTTGGGCATGAGGTAATATTCTCTAAATGCTAGACACACACACACACACACACACACACACACACACACACACACACACACACACACACTCCTCAGTGTGTGTATTTGCCTAAATATTGATGTGGGTCCCCCACCATGCATGCTAGCTTGTTTGTACAGTGGCCCTTAATGGACAAAATTCCTAAAAATAATTCTCTGTAAAACGCTGTAAAAATTGGTATATGCTGTAATCTGTGTGTGTGTGTGTGTGTGTCTGTGTGTGTGTGTGTGTGTGTTGTGACAGACAGGGAATTAGACTGATGGGAAACAAATGCCAATTTGGCTGTGAAACAGAGCAACCTGATCAGGAATGACACCGTTTGGGCGGAGGCCAGGCTCGTCTCAGCACCGGCACACGGCGGTTACAGACGCCGCCTCGCCACAGGGAACGCCGGCGGCGGGGGTCACCAGGGAGCAGCCATTTTGTTTGGCCTTTTTCTTTTTTAAAGATTCGTTTGAGGACGTCGTTCTGTTTCCTGTGACCACGGCAGCTGCTCCTCCTCAGTCTGGATGATGGAAAAGGAAGTAGTTTGATCTGAAGATGTCATCACCAGGGAGAAGGAGGGGGGGGCGATCTCATACCCTCATACCACCACCTTCACACACACCTACCACCCCCCCACACTCACACCCACACCCACACCCACACACACACACACGCCAACCTCTCACTCACATTATTGGACTGGTCTGGTAAATAAGGCCGGGTGCGTGAGAATCTCATTACCACAACACAAAGCAGAATTTCCTCTGAGGACTGGTGTGTGTGTGTGTGTGTGTGTGTGTGTGTGAGAGAGAGAGAGAGAGAGAGCAAGGGTGAGACAGAGCTTGTGTATGCAAAAGTGAAATAGAGCGAAAGTGTGTATGTAGGGGTATGGCTATCTCAAAGTATATACGTGTGTGTGTGTGTGTGCGTATGTGTGCGTGTGTGTGTGTGTGTGTGTGTGTGTGTGTGAGCTCAATCAGTGGCAGGCTGATGGGGAGGGAGAGTGAAGCAGCTGGGGCCTCCTGCCCAGGCCTTCAATTTCCCTTCCAGTCCAGTCACTGGAGTGTGTAATTACTATGGGGCCGGCCTGGGGGCTGGCATGGAAGTGCAAACACACACACACACACACACACACACACACACACACAGCACAGACACACACCATCCACCCTGCTCCAACCACTACCACCCCTCTAGTCACACACCTCCCACTAATAGCCCCCACACACCCGTGATCTCCACACACACACACACACACACACACACACACACACACACACACACACACACACGAACGTGTGGGCCTCCCTCTCCTGGCCTGTAGTTCATCCTGATGCCCCGTGTTGCCCCGGGGTGGCTGAGCAGCTATGATCCGAGACTGAGAGCACACCATGAGACCCCTCTCAGCTCCCACCCTCGCTGGGAAGTGTCCTCTCCACCGCCGTGCCACAACGTGCACGCCTCCCGCTGCTGGGGGGCCGCGGTTGTCCCCGGCAACGGTTGAAACCGCATCAACGCAGCAGATTCTGCTGGATTCTACGCTGTGATTGGTCAGTGCAAGAAACATGGAGAGTTGTTGTTGGTGACTGTCTGACCCCACTGGCCTGGTCATCCCTCCATCCTCATCCCTCCATCCATCCATCATCATCCCTCCATCCTCATCCCTCCATCCATCCATCATCATCCCTCCATCCTCATCCCTCCATCCATCCATCATCATCCCTCCATCATCATCCTCCATCCCTCCATCATCCATCACCATCCCTCCATCATCCATCACCCATCCCTCCATCATCCCATCCCTCCATCACCCATCATCCATCCCTCCATCATCCATCACCCATCCATCCATCACCCATCCCTCCATCACCCATCATCCATCCCTCCATTATCCATCCATTACCCATCCCTCCATCATCCATCATCCATCATCCATCCGTCCACCATCATCCCTCCATCATCATCCCTCCATCATCCATCCCCCATCACCCATCCCTCCATCATCATCCCTCCATCAACATCCCTCCATCCCTCCATCACCCATCCATCCATCCCTCCATCATCCATCCATCATCCATCCATCATCCGTCCATCCATCATCCATCCCTCCATCATCTTCCCTCCATCATCCATCACCCATCCATCCATCACCCATCCATCTCTCCATCACCCATCCCTCATCATCCATCCCTCCATCACCCATCCCTCCATCATCCATCCCTCCATCATCCATCCATCTCTCCATCACCCATCCCTCCATCACCCATCCATCCATCACCCATCCATCTCTCCATCACCCATCCCTCCATCATCCATCCCTCCATCACCCATCCCTCCATCATCCATCACCCATCCAAAGTCCCAAAGATGGTCCCCTTTCCAACCCAGCCTGGCTGAAGCCAGAGGAGGTGCAGCCAGAGGAGGTGCAGCCAGAGGAGGTGCAGCCAGAGGAGGTGCAGCCAGAGGAGGTGCAGCCAGAGGAGGTGCAGCCAGGGGAGGTGCAGCCAGAGGAGGTGCAGCCAGAGGAGGTGCAGCCAGAGGAGGTGCAGCCAGAGGGGAACCTGGTGACCAGAGCGAAGCTCCTCCAGGTCCTCCAAACATATTTGAGCAGAATTCCATTTTCCCCGGTGAGAGTGGGGCAACAACAGCCTGTCCACAGTTTCTGGTCCCCGCCGACATCAGAGGCTGTCGCTTCCACTCAGTCCACGCTTGTCAACCCATTCTCCTCCTCCTCGGCCTCTTGATGGGGGGGTGAGGAGGGTGCGCGGCATGGGCGAGGCAGATTGTGCTCGGCGTCTCGGAGGCCGTGGCGTTAGCGGAGGAGGAGAAGGAGGAGTGGGAGGCTGTCTCTTTGAGGATTCGGCCCGCTTGCCTTCGCCTGCCTGCCTCTTTGAAGCTGCTCGATGACCGCACAGGGCAACATCACTGCAGGTGGGGGGGGGAGGGGCGGCGTTGGCGAGGTATGGAAGCCTGTCATTTGTATACAGCTGTTTCTTTCATCTCGTCCGCCTCCCCGCTTCCTCCTCCTCCCGCCCCTCTATCTCTGCCTCTACCCTCTCCTCCTGCTCCCCTCCGGTGCCGTTGCTGCGCGCCGTCTCTGAGACCCCTTCAAGCACTTAAAAAGAAGCCATACCCCCCCCCCCCCCCCCCGCCCCCCCGGCCGGTGGCAGGGAGCAGGAAGGAGAGCGAAGGCAGCCAACAAAAGGGGTCCGATCAGAACGGAACGAGAACCGACCCACGAGGTGGGTTTCTGTTGGCCCTCCAGCGCCTTCTGACTCCGACCTGCTGAAGTTTCACTAGTGCAGCGACAAACGGATCGAAGAAGATCGTCTTCTGGAGATGGTTCTCGTGCACGGGCTTCGCCATCAACGTGCACGGCTGTGACACCGGCCTCGTCGGCTGATGTGAAGGTGTGTCCCGAGGCACTTCCCGTCACCTCCGCCCCCCCACCCCCCCTCATTGAAATCAGAAGCCGTTTTCCGCCCTTTTCCCACATAAGCGGGCCCCGATGCAGGTTCGAGGAAACAAATGTTCTCTTTGTTCCGGGTTCTCTTCTTTTGTCCGGCGGAACAGAGCACGGAGCTGCGGGATAATCGAATCCGGCCCTCACAGAGAAACACTTGACAGTCCCCTCTGTTCTCGCCACAATACACATATGCCTTGATGTGTCGCTACACCAATTAGCAGCAATTAACACGAGCCTGCCGAGCACCTGCGTTCGGAGCTCAGGCATCTGGGCGGCATTATCAGGAGTATGTTGTATTATCGGAATAAGTGCTGGAACACTGTCGCCATCCCGGCGGACCCTCGCCCACCCCAGATGGGGTTCTGGGGCTTTATTCCCAGCTGCGATTCTGCAGTGTTCTCTCGCAACCTAAAGAACTTATCGGTCCAAAATCATTGAGTTCTCTTGTTGTTTAGGCCACGCAGACATCAGTCAACCTCTGCGGTCTCTTATGTGAGTGAGCTTCGCCGCTCCGCTGCTCTCTGCCGGCCGTGTTGTTGTAAATGATTGTTTTGCATTGAGATTCCCGAGTGCTCTGGACGGGTTGAGAGACTGCTCTATACAAACAGGCTGAACGGTTGTTATTTCAGCAGTGACGCCTGCCTCGGCACACACTTTGGTCGGAATATCGATCGGCTGTCGCTTAGCATGCAAAGCAGGAGTCTGAAGGAGACACTAGAGAGACAGCTCCAGCAGGAGGGAGAGGCTCACATCAAACAAGAACCGAGAGGCTACAGACGGGCAAGAGGGGGGAAGAAGAGCACACCTGCAAGATTCTGACACCAAATAATTAAAAATATCGGATCCTAGCTTCTGCCAGAGTGCAAAAGATAATAAAGTAAGGAGCGCTGCGGTTAGCTGGTATTCCGTTAGCTTCATTTTTCCCCTGCACAACACTGAAAGCAATGTAAAGTCTAATTTAACGTGACTGGAAATAAAAGTTTAACCGACCAATTTATGGTTAGGGTGGATGATTGCGTGAAAAGACAATAATTCTTCATTGGAACTGCAGTTTATTTTGTAGCGGTTGTCATTAGCCTGAGCTTGAAACATATGCATTGTTGTAACAAGACAATTAAATTGACATTAGGCGAAATTGCTATAAAATGTCAGCTAGCTGGATACTGCATCAACAGTCATTAAGCTAACAAAACCTAAAATAGCCATGGACAGACAGTAAGGGTGCTAATATGTTTTAAACAAATCGGCCCAACTGACTGACACATGAAGGCTAAAAAGAACAATTAGCCGATGAGACTAAAACCAGAGTAGCTCGTGAGCCTAGCGTACGCTAGAGCAAGCCCTTAGCCATGCTCTCATCTGATCTATCTGATGCTGTAGTTTTCTGATGGTGCAAACACACTTAAATGGAGGCTTATGCAAACATCTACGCATTTGGTCGCAGAGAAGCATTTTTTAACAATATTCATCTTCGCAGCTTGACTGCACAGCCGGATAACGCTGATGTTGAGGAAGGGGAAATGGATAACTTTCCATCTTTTACCTCCAAACTACCGGTTGCCACGGCAACCCGGCAAACCGACCATGAGAAAAATGGAGAATTAACACACAGTTGTTCTAATAACTGAGTAAGTCTTCTCCATCTTCCTCTGAAGGGTGGGTTTTATTACATTGGTTCCACTCTTGCCTCGGGATAACAACGTCTTTTCTTTTATTCAGCTCGCGCCGGGTGATGCATATTTTTTCCTGTTGGAAGCGGAGGCTTCATTTTTCCAGGGAAAAGCCAGGCTGGTGGCAGCTGGAATAGCATGGAGTGAAAGCAAACCTCAGAGGAGAGCAATCCAAACACAGGTGGGGCCATTTTTCTTTGGCCGCTGCGCTGTGAAACGTAGTGCCGGAATGGAAAACAGTCAAAGAGGTTGCACCGATTTATTGTGTCCCTCACGGATATTCTGATTTATCTCCATATCGAGGAGAAGCTCTCGCCGAAGACACAACGGTGGAAGCCGAGCCTCCTCAGTGCAGCGAAACCGCAAGAAAGGTGTTAAATGAAACGAGGAGGAAGCAGCTGGGACCGTCTTTCACGCCTCGTCCCATCGCGCCAACAAACACTGAATAGACTAATGCACAATCGTGTTGTGCTTGTTCTAGATCGTTCTCCAGCCTCCTACCTTGACCCTCCCACCTACCCCCCAAACACACTTCTAACCCCAACCTTGAAACCTTCTAACCTGTCCTTGGTTGTGAGGACCCATCAAAAGTGCCTCACTCCCCCAAAATCTCCTCATTTTGCTGAGAGTGTGGATTTTGAGCGTCCATCTGCCCTGGGAAGGCTAGCGTGTAAGTCCATAGTAGCCTGTGAATACCGGTGGAAGCTCGCAGGGAATAGGCTAAGCACAGCATTCACCATCCCGTCATCTTCTGTTCTGGCTGGAAGCCCGGAGTGGACATCAGACCAACTCCAGAATCCAACTCTCCCGCAGGCTTCTTGTTCCTGTGGGCAGAAATGGAGCACGAAGAGGCCAAATAGTTTCACACACCGGTCGGTGCAGCCAGCTGAACTCTAAACAAAAGACACATTTCACATTCAGCTCAATCAGATCATCTTCCTGCGTATCCCTAATTGATTAAAAACCAAAAAACGCCCCAGTTGTCCAACGCACGGACTTCATATAGAAGCAGATTTAAGCCATTTCACCCCTCAACAAGTAAATATGAGCTCCAGCCAGGGGACTAAGTTGCGCGTGCTGCAGGGTAAGACGCCCCTGCTGAGCTATAATCTGATCAGTGTTGTGAAAACAATTCCGATAATGCCGTGGAATTAGACCGACGAGGGCCCCCCCGTCGACTCTTACATTTGAAACCAATGGCACGAGGGCTCGGGCTAATGACTGGGCTTACCACACAGCCTGGTGGGGAAAATGGCTTTGAATAGTACTTAAGGGAACTCCTATTACAGAATGCACTGAGAACTAATTAGATACAGTAAAATATTGTACATTATCCTTTCACGTTGCACCCCGCAGTCTGTAAATTATCGCAGGCTGCCCGCCAGAGACTCTCGTTCCGGGCGCCGAATGCCACACTGTTTGGAAAAATTAATTTTGATATTTGTTTTCCCCTCCAAAGGGTGATGGGTGACACACAAAGACCATTACTTAAGATGGGCTCCTCGTTATAGCCTGGTAATATCTTCTCGCCATTAAAAGCGCTCCTCACGCGCTCCTCACGTCTCCTCGCGGCGCCTGCTGGACGGCAGCCGCGGAACTCAAAAACCAACTTGAGGAAGATTGTCTGTGTTTAAGAGTTAATCACGGTAAATCACAGCGTTCGTCCGTACCGTCTCAATCACTCCCTTTCAGACCGCGGATGAATAAAACATCGTCTCCCATCTTCTGGGGAAATGAGCGCCGAGAGGTCACGCTCTGACATTAGAGGTCAGGAACCCGCGTCTGCTCCCATTGGTCCGAAAAACCCGCTCGCCAGAGGCAATCATATGCGGCTGATCAATACCAATAGCCAGCAGCTCTGGTATCATGGCGACAATTACAGGTTTGGAGATGACGCGCGTGCGTTCAACAGGCCATCCAGGCCCAGGTGTGTCTGGCGGCGAGGCGTGATTTGGTGTAGCCACAGACGTTGACAGCTACACTGTAATTTTCATTACCCGTGAATTCAGCTGTTTGGAACCAGGGTTCGGCCAAACGTGTCAGGGCAGATTAGCATCACATTGGGAATGAGCGCAAACACCTTTTCGGTGTCTCGTCAACAGAATTAAAAGCCACTCTCGCGGTTTTAAATCGCCTTGATTGTCGCCGCAATTGACATTTCTCTTCAGCGGACCTACGGAAATCGCCGTTGTAGTACAAAGTTGTCCAAAAACTTTCCCCAAATCAATCACACGGTGACGTCTTGTACATGCACGATGTTGGTAACAAAGTCCTCCGGCTGTAAAGCGCCTCCGCTGTGCTCCTAATTTGTGCTAATTAATTGCGTACCTGAAGAGCTAGCTCACGACGTGGCTGGTGCTTTTGAGCTCTTTGTTTGGCGTAGAAAGTCAGCTCCGGTCTCGTGGTACTTAACCACATTTCTGCCTGAAAGATTGTGTTTATGTGCTTGAGCGAGGGCTCCCCCTCCCTCACTAATAACCACATAACCAGTTAGCTTAATTACAGGAATAGGCATGAAGGAGGGAGAAAATGAGTGACTCAACACATAATCCACTTTCCTCTCCACGGTGAAGGCAGTCAGGATCTCTTAATACAAAATAAATAACTATGGGGGCTACGTGTGTTTAATAGGATTTCAGTCTTCGCCTGACAAACATGTGGGCTCGATAATCCCTCGCCGTTCTGTACGTTTCTGTTGGCCATCCAGCAGACGTGGAGCACCATAACAGCAGGCCTCCTCCGAGGAGGCGTCTGCCGCATTGCAAATGTATTTTCCACCGCAGTCTGAACTTCCCGTTAGAAGAACGCGCGATTCATGGCGGTTAACGCCGTCAAGCCTCTTCTGACCGGGTTTTACCATGACCCAGTGCTGCGAGCGGGTCCGGCCCGTGGCTTCAGGTTCTACGGCGGGCCGGACCCAGGAGCTGAACGGCAGCAGACAGACAGAGAGAGAGACTCTCGCTGTATCATAAACTCTCGACCCAGCCTCAGATTCCTCCGAGAAAAGGACGGATTGGAGCGGTTTGCAAAGATCAGAGCATTTGAATAATACCAGTTGAAGGCACCTTTTCGCAGCGAGCCGGAGAGATTAAAAATTGCAAAACGTGTAAACGTCTTTAAGAAGCTGAAGCGCGGCGATAAAACTCGACGCGTGCCTCGGAGGTTGAGAAGAAGGCGGGCAAGGCAGGCGTAAAGAAACACATGGACTTTGGCAAATGTGGTCTCAACAGGATGTTCTGGGCTGGGTTATACCTTCACTTTGAC